>NC_056731.1:1812180102-1812480102 GCF_019279795.1 Protopterus annectens
GGTGGCATAAGACTTCTATGATGTTCTCATTCTCTGCATCACTGAATGGTGGTTTGCATGGAACAGATGGTCAGGGTGCCATAATCCTGCTTGATGTGAAACAGAAAAAAGACAAAATATATTTGAAGCACATAGAGAAATTATTCTCCTCAGATACAATCTGTGTATCCATCCTCAACAGAAAACAATTGATCGCACAATGCTCATTTCAAACTACACACAAGTTAAGACAGCCCACAACCCCAAACAATAAAATTTAAAAAAAATTAATACTGTAGCATTACATCCATTATGCTAACATTTCTGCAATGAGGTCAGCAGTTGAGTAACTGATTACTGGATATCGGTATTATAAATAAATAGGAAAAATTTTAAAAAGTAGAAATGGCAAGACAAATTTCTTTGGTCTCTCTACTGTTGTGGAGGTCGCCAAGGGGCAGCTGAGAGAATTAACACCTCTGTTAGCTATACAGGCACAATTACTTGAAGTTGATAATAAACATAATTTGTGTGTCTGCAGTAACTAATTAAATTCCAAGAGCAAATGGTAATATGATACTGTAATGTGATCATAACATTCATTGATATATCTGCAGTATACTATAAGTGAATGCAAATAATGCATACAGATAAAACAATGTTTCTATTGCATATTAAAATACATTCTAGATAAAAAGTGTAAGCAGTTTATGAAGAAAATAAACAAACATTATAAAATAATGCAGTAATTTGTAGAAAATCAGTCTCCACTCCTTCCACCTCCCTAGCTAGGCCATTACCTTTATATAGTGAAGATTCAGCCCTCTGAGCACTGTAGTGATGCAGATGAGGTGTGAAATCATTAACATTACTAAATACCAAAAAAATCACTTGGTACAGGGGGTGTAAACATGGTGTAAGTAGCTACACAATTGCTTGCACATGCCCTAGTACTGCAAGGAGGAGGAATGATAATGTTAACTGTTAATGGCTTGCAAGTGTTAATGATTACTCTGACTACAGCAACAAGCAATACTGAAGAGACTCCTCTCTGAAGTGTGTGTTTTATGCAGAGTAGACTTTAGATAAAGTGGAAGCACCTTGAGAGCTATGAGAACAGCCTTAACAACACATATATTCTTTTAATAATATACAGTCCCCATCCTCTGCTTATAAAATTGTTCTGCAATGCTAATCACCTATACTACACATTGAAGCAAGGCTACAAATAAATGACTATGCCATTGCATTATTAGTTAAGCTGAAAGAAGGGGAAGATGCTCAGTAAATAAAGAGAAGAAACAGCTAGCAGTGTTGGCAACCTCACATTAATATGGTATAAACATTTATTAGCCTAACCCGGTTGTCAATATCACATTCATCTAAACATGTTCAAGCAAATAAGTAAGGAACATTTTCTGATATTTCTTCTGCTGGACCAGTAATTTGATGATTTTCTATGTCAGATCTGTACAATACAAAGATTTTCTTATTACTACTCTAAGTCTATATTGGTGGCAAAGAGGGATAAGAAACAAATGAATGTCTGTTGTTATTGCACAGAATGCGGGTTCCAATCCAGATAGTGTGCTGTTTGACAGAGTCAAAGCATATTTCCTGAAAATACGATCAGGTTGTAACACACACAGAGTAATGAAACCTCATAATTCTGCTTTTTCAATATTACTCCCTGATATTTGCTACTACTGATATTTTTTTACTTTTATTGGGTTCATCATTTGTGCATGTTTTGGCAAAGCACACTTTTGGAGTGGCAGTGAATGAGAGTCTAGTACCCAGGTACAAACTGAGAAATTTAATTTGGAATGTCTTCATTAGCACATTATAGAGTAGTACAAAGTGCTTTGCTGCAGTAGTCTGAAGAGCAGTAAGAGAAGAAATTATGCATCTCGCGAAGTATCACTGTAGCACATGGTCTGAATTAAATGAGTTTAAAGAAAAAGGACAGATGATGCAGGGTTTGAGTCCATCTTGGAGGTATTTTAATTTTTAAATGGAGATACAAAAATATAGAATTATATGTAGTGCATGAAATGCATATGCTGAAGTATGTGATAAATGTTTCACATCATACCTGTAGTTTATGTGACTTGAGGTTGCAAAGGTGTTGCTGTTGTCTAGTCACCTGTTGTCCTCATTAATAATATTATTAGCAAGGGATATTGTATTGTATGACAGGTTACACAGTATTATAACACAAAAGGATTAACATGAGATCTGTGGTATGCTGTATGAACTCTCACAATTATACCTCATTGCAGTAGGAAGTACTTTTTTCATGGCATACTTTATGTCCTGACTAATTGTATGTAGTCTGCCAAGCATGACCTGCTGTCATTGTCTGTATGTCTACTTTATGATCCACTAACACCACATAATATGCTGATAATGTATAGGCCACATGCTGCTTGTAATGTTTGCAGTAGATGTGAAAATGCAACATATGTCTTTTTAATGGTATGACTGTTGATGAATGGAAATAGAAGTCATGTTGTGGTGTGGAATATATACATATATATGTGCATGTATACATTTGCCTTTACAATTTGTGTACTGTTTAGTAGAGTGCAAACAAGGCTCACAGGTGACGAAAAACATGAAAAATGTAATTTCAGTGGTCTTCATTAGCACAAACACTCCTGGCACCACTGTGTGGTATTTGTAATGAATGGGTGAGATGCACATGATATATACCTCATTCTGTGGCACAAGCTGTAAATGCAGTGACTTTGGACCCATAGCAGCATTCCTCTGGGGTTCAAATGCATCATGTGTGAAGGGAATGCAGAAATTATTACTCAAGATTTATAATTTCAGTTCATCACAACTTCATATGCTGTTTTTTTGTTTGTTTGTTTCTTGTCTTCTGCACTTGCTCACTGTTGAGTGGCACTCAGTCAAGCTTACCTGCTTAAGGAAAAAAGTGAAATATTTTATTTGGGCAGCCTTCTGTATTGTAAAAAGACTTAGCAGTGATACACAGATGTTAACACTCTGGACAGTACTGAGTGGAGAGCATCCATGTGCTGTGTAACTGTCTCTGTGGCACAATGTATAAGTGCCGTAACTTTAGAGACAGAACACATGTGATCCAGGGTTCAAAATCCAGATAACTCTTATTTTTATAAAGGATATCAAGCTGCAATTCACTTTGGTTAGGAAGGTAACATTACATACAAATGGCTATTATAAGTAGGATGATTGCAAGAAATGTCTCAGTAATGCTTTGATAACTACAGTTTTCTTGGTAGCATATCTCATTAATGACAGAATTATGAAATCCATTTGATTTTGTGTGTGTAATTGTTTAAGCATGACAATTATAACCATTACTGACAAACACACTTGCATATCTATGATGGGCCAGTAGTTTAGTTAAAATCATCTTGACTCCTCACATAGACTATGTATTTAGGCCAGTATGTGTTGTGAAGCATGTATGTACCATACCCCAAACTGTATTAATCAGCTCATGAAATTCTATCCATTTGAAATATATCTACAAGCATTAATGCTGGCTGTCACATGGAAATGCAGTTGCCATGAGTTCTGAAAGTCGCACACATTCAGGCCTATCTGAAGTATATTTTCATTCATACTGACTGCAGTACATCTATAATTATCATAATTGAAAAGGAGCTCTCCTGTAACATTGAAAAATAATAATCTGGCTTTAAATGTATGCAATCTTTATTCCATAGGTTTTATTCCCACCTTATGAAACTAACATTTATTTTGCAACTACCAACGAATTATGTCCCATTTTATCCTATTAAACCTTCCAAACACCAAGGCTTACAATGTAAGGCATTAAGTATGTCAGTGTTGACAAGTGGAAAAAGTGTGAATAGCTTGAGCATCACACATGGCAATTATCACTGCCATGTTTCACACCTTCACTGAATTTTGTTGAAATCCCTGCCTCATTGTCTGGCAATGGATCTATCTGCTTTCAGTCACACAAAATGTGTGTTTTTGCACTCTGGCTGTGAAATGCGAGATTGGAATTCTGCACCAATTCAGACAGAGTTGTTGCTGGACATCTGCAGACATGACTGATGAGGAAAATGATGGTGTTAAATAGAGAGCACAGAGGTTGGGAGTTGAGAAGTCTAGGATTCTTGTGGCACTCCTCATGAAGTTCTACAGCCATAGGCTGCTGCAGGGGGACTATACTGGGTCACAGTATAAGAATGAGACTTGGAACAGCTTAGTCAAGGCTGGCATCCCACACACTGGAAAGATTGTCTTCACCACTATAGTGACCTGAAATGACACAAGAAGGACCTCCTTAGCCAATGGGAGGATGAGTTTAGAACTGCTGACACTCCTCAGTTGTGTAAGCATACTGACCCATCAGCATTCAGTTATACCAAATGCAGTAGACAGCCCAGGCTGGTATTCATAGGTTCATAGATTCATAGGTAGGTACTAGGCTATCGGCCTGAGGGCCTACATAAGCCTAGCCAACAAGGTTCCCTGGCTTACCCCACACAAGAAAGTTATTTTCCTGTGCCACTGTCGAGCAGAGACACAGAAGTGATCCCCGGGGTGTATTTCCTATTTCCCATCCACTCATCAAGATTTTTCTTGAAGAGTGCTAATGAAGAACTTTGCATGACATAGATGGGTAGCCTGTTCCAGAGTATGGGAAGTCTCTGGGACAGGAATCTATCCCTCCAGCATGTCCTGTTTATTGTGGTGATAAGGTTTAGGTCCCTAGAGCATGTAGCTCAGAAGGACTGGGATTTCTTTAGGTGTAGCATGTCCAACAGCTCTGGGTTTCACATAGCTTTATATGTTAGGCAGCGATCACCTCGGAGTAGGCGATATGCTATGGAGCAAAGCTGGAGTTTTTTGAGACGGTCAGTGTAGGGCATCTGTTTGAGGCCAGTAATCCTCTTTGTGAGGTACTTCTGTGGCCTGTCCAGCTGCTGCAGATGTCTTGTGAGGGACATTCCAAAAAGGGCGTTGTACTCTATAATGGGTCTAATGAGTGTCGAGTAGAGGGGAACAATGACCTCTTTTTTACCTGGATGAGAACTCTTTTATGATGAGGTGTGCCACATAGAAGGACTTCCTGACTACTGTGGCAATGTGACTATCAAAGGACAGACTACTGTCCACCTGGGTCCCAAAGTCTCTTATAACACATTTGGTGTTAAGTAGACTGCTGTCTATGTAGTAGTTCATGGGTACAGAGCTTTTACCAAAGAGGATGACACTGCACTTTTTGGCACTGAGCTTGAGGCCATGGCTCTGACACCAGATATCTGTCTCAGCGAGGCACTTTTGTAGGATGTCCACATCATTTGGGGACTCGACTATGGCTCCTAGTTGGCAGTCATCTGCGAACTTCGTTAGCCAGAGTCCTTCTGTGTCAGCCTGTACTTCAGAGAAGTAGATACCAAACAGGAGAGGTCCCAGGACTGAACCCTGTGGTACTCCACTTGTCACTGGTTTGAGGTCAGATTTGGAGTGTGCAACTTTTACAGTGTGGGTTCTGTCAGTGAGCCAGTTGGCAACCCATCTTGTGACGTAGGGATTTATACCTAGTTTAGTGAGTTTAGCTATAATTCCAGAATGGAGGATGATGTTGAAAGCCTTGGCAAGGTTAAGATAGGCTGTGTGAACCACCTTACCTTCATCTACGGCTTTGGTGACTGCCTCAAAGAAGTCAATCAGGTTCAGGAGACATGATCTGCCTTTCACAAACTCGAACTGGGTGAGATCCAGAGTTTGGAGGTTACCAATGTCTTTGTCTATGAGTTCCATGATGATACGTACCATGGCCTTGCAGACCAGGCTCATCAGGCTAATAGGGCAATAGTTCCCGAGATCAGTGGTGGCTCCCCCTTTGTGGAGTGGGTAACTGCTGCTGTATGCCATTCAGTGGGCACAAAGCCTGATGTGAAGCTATGATTGAACATGGTGCTTAGGTGGGGAGCCATTTCTTTCTGAAGTGCATGTAAAATGCTGCCTGGGATGTTGTCTGGTCCCATGGATTTTATTTATTTATTTCATTTTATTTTACATTTGTTAATCGGGAGAGTCCGACTGGATACATATCCATGTTCAGCGGAGGCCGGGGAGAAAAGATCCACATGTACAAAAAGATGATGGTCAATATTCATGGTTACATTAAAATATGTAACATCTTAAAATTTCAATAGGAGGTTTTATATATATATATATATATATATATATATATATATATATATATATATATATATATATATATATATATATATATATACATCGTTACATTGAAGTTTAAGATCATTGTAGGATTATAGTATTACATATGCACAGCAATAATAGCAAAGCATTTGAGTGTATAGAATGGCATGATACATTGATAGATGTCATGAGTGGATGCTGTGTTTTTGGCTTTAGAGAGTGCAGCTTTTACCTGCATAGTTGTGATTACATGGACTCTGCATTCTTCCTGCAGAGATATGGGCCCTTTAGAGGGTGGGGTGGTAAAGTTAGCACTGAACCTATCTGCCAGGATGTTGGCAATATCAGTTGGTTCTGTAATTTTTGTGCCGTTGTGCTGTAACTCAGAGCAGATCTGGGTGTTGTCATTGAGATTCTTGACATAGCTATAGAGTGCTTTGTGCTTGTCCTTAGAATCAGTGGCAATTTTGTTTTCGTAGCTTGCTTTAGAGGATCTTATAAGGGATCTCAGCTTCTTACTGAGGCTGACCAGGGAGCTCCTCCACTCATTGGGATTTTACTCTCTTTTGCAACAATTTCTTCCTTCTGTTGTACAGTTTGTTTATGGCAGGGGACCACCATATTGGCTTCCTTTTTTTTGGAGGATGGCGTCTTGGTTCTGTTTCAGATAGCATGATCCATGCACTCATGTAAGTGCTTATAGAGTGCATTTGTGTAGGATTCAGCAGTCGTAACTGTATTGTCCATCTGCATGGGTGCCATGAAGTTCACCACTTCTGTCTTAAGAAGCATGCAGTTGGCTTTGGAGAAATTTTTTACAGTGGTTTTCTTAATGGGGGGGGTGGGGGGCGAGATGTGGATATCAAGGGTGATTAGCTTATGGTCGGATCAGACCAACAAGGAGTTGACTTCAGGTGTGAAACACCGGTCACTCATGTTGGTAATGACTAGGTCTGGGATATTGTTGCCCATGGTGGGGGTGTGGATAAGTTGATCCAGGGCATTGGAGTTTATGAATTTCAGAAAGCGTTGTGTGAAGTAGTTGGTATAGGTTCATAGGTTCATAGGTAGATACTAGGCTATCTGCCCTAGGGCATTTATAAGCCTAGCCAGAGTGTATTTGGCTTCCGCCTCCCTATTAGATTAGCCTACTGTGCCTCTGTAAAGTAGGTCACAGAAGGTACCCTTTTAAGATTAGTATACGAGTAGTTTTCCCAGTTAATGGTGAGGTAGTTGAAATCGCCCATTATTAGGGTGTTTGGTTGAACCCTAATATTTTCCAGTACATCAAGAAAAGAGGGGTGGGAATCCTTGGCCATGGTGGGGCATCTGTAGCAAACTCCAATTTGGATTGTAGTTTTTCCCAGAGTTAGTTGCACTTGGATATCCTCAGATGCATTATGCTGAGCAACTAGCCTGGAGGTGTGGATATTCTTAATGAATATGGACACACCTCTGCCTTTGGTGTTCCGGTCCAGGTTACATGGCCGATAAGTGTGGTATGAGTTATAGCCTGGTAGTACAGGGGTGCTCTCTGGAGCCTTGAACCAGGTCTCAGTCACTGCACAGATATCGATGTTCTCCATTTTAAGGAGTGCCTCGAGTGAGTGCATTTTGAGATTTAGACTTCTAGCATTGCATAGCATTACCCTCAGTTTTTGCTTGCCTGTTCCTGTTACAGTGGTGAATTTGTCATTTGAACCTTGCCTAAAAAAGGCACTATAGGAGAGGCAAGAGCCTTAGCCAGTATCCGGAATCCCAGGGGTGACAGGTGCAGGCCATCTCTGGCAAAGCATCGTGGTCTGTCGACCATGTCATCACGAACAGACAGATACTGGATCCCCTTAGAATGACACTAGATGCTTAGCCAATTGTTGAAGTCAATCATTTTGTCTTTGTACTGCGGTATCATTCTGGGCGATGGCAGAATGCTACTCAGGGCTAGGGTCATACCTGCCTGGGCTACAAGATCGAAGAGCTCTTCCATGTCTCTTTTCATGTAGTCCAGGGAGGTACGTCTCAGGTCATTCACACTAACATGGACAATGACAGAGTCATGTTTGCACTTGTTGTGGAGTGACTTGAGTGTGTGGGTTATGTGGCGGATCCTGGCACCCGACAGGCAGCTGACAGTAACCTTCTCCTTGTTTAGCCTGGTGAGTGGGACATCAGTGTGTCTGACTATAGTCACTTATGGCTAGTGTGTTGGATACGTTGTTTTGCCTTATTGGCTGTGGTTGAGTGGCACACTGAGTCTGTGGGCTGTGTGTCATTTGGGTTGTGTTGAGGGGTGGAAGTTGTTTGCATTTCTGCTTTGGAGGTCTCCGTTGCTTGGGCAGATTATTATTGAGAGCCTCCACGAATATTGTTGTGTTTCTATGTGTGGATTTTGGTGATGTAGATTTAGTGAGACCATGTGATAAGTGTGGTGTTTTGCAAGTATTTACCTTCTTCTCTTGAATGTGAAGTTCAGTCTTGGTTGGAGAGAGCTTTACCTCCAGTTTGGCTAGATAAGTGCATCTCTCACAGGTTGTAGTGTTGGGTGGTAGGGGGAGAGGGTTGTCTGTGTACATGAGGCAATTTCTACATTGCCCCAAGATGTCCAGATTCATCAGATAGAAAGGAGAGAACACTGAGCTGACCCTTGGACATGCCTGAATAAAAAACTATTTTCCTCTAGATAAGTGAGGAAAGTGAGTACAAGAGCTGTTTTTCTCTAAGCAAGTGAGGAAAATAAGTGCAAAAACTGTTTTTCTCTAGGTAATGAGGAAGGTTGAGTGCTATAGTAATTAGTAGCTTATTTAGTGCTTACAACAAGTTCTGAACAAGTGCTGAGCATGAATAAGCAAATTCAAGTGCTAAAACTAAGAATCTGTATCTGCACTAGACTAGCAACATGCGGGCTTTCAAATCAGAAAGTTGAGAGAGATGGAAATGATTGCCCAGACGGCTGTATGCTTTAATGTCTCTTCTTCACTGTTGTACAGCTGCTGAAGACATTGCAGCAAGGAGGAAGGCACACCAAGAGAAGTTAAATTTGCCTTAGAGAGGCATGTGGTACGTATCCATCAAGTCTTACTGTAAGGCTAGTAACTATTGTAATTATAAGCAGTATGCCAATGTTGAAATAAACAGTTGTATTTAAAATATTATAGCAGTGCAGCTGATTAATGGTACAACAGAGTAAGACCTTCCCATCATACCTGGATGTGGCAAAGGTGTATTCAATGGATAATCATAAATGTGTATATAGTGAAATTATATAGTCATGTGACATGCCATGGATTTAATTCTGTCTCTTTTTTTCTCACCCTACTCCTTCTCTCTCATTTTTAATATTTTATATAGTTTAAAAACGTTCTGTTGTCATATATTTCTGCTTACAAAAAATTACATTCAGCACAGAGAGCTAGAGAAATCACTGGATCAGCCCGCCATTCCTCCACAGGTTGCAGTGACACTTATGCCTTCAGGGTCCCAAAATGTCAGCGCTGCCTCCACAACCTCTGCCCTACCTGCTCTATCTGAGTCTAATAGCTCTGCCCCTGTTGCAGTTGCACTGGTACCCTCTGGGAGTTGTAGTAGTGGGGGTGGGGATTTCAGCACTCAGCAAGACCTGACAGAGTTTGTGGAGGGTATCATGGAAAGGGTCCTATGTGCCCAAATCAGTTGTGTACAATCAGTGCTTCATGTTGCTAAGATGATGCCACGTCAAGCACTGACACAGGAAACTGACACAGGAGACAGTGATAGCAGTTCTGCGGGTGAGGACTAGATTTTCACTGTTCTCAGGCTTGAAGTTACTGCTCTTCTGATGCCTCCTACAAAAGTATCAACAATCATGGTATCCCCCAACCTTTGTTGTACCTGTCTGTCTTGTATGTCCTGTATGTCTGGGTCTGCTTCCTAACGTACTCTACCTACATGATCCTCTCATTCCTAAGCCGCTTCCTCAACATTCCTTTCTTTGAAAGTAAAAAGAATGGGCACCTCTCCCACCAAAAAAAAAACCTGACCCATACATAGCTCTCCACTTAACTTATGTGTCTTCATGACACTCTTGATTTGGTGCAATTGAATGTACAACATAATTCTGTTGTTGTCACCTAACCTTTGTGTTGTGACAGTCCAAATTCCATCTACAGTTCTACATTTATTTTGTGAATAAGAGCATAGCAATGGTTCTCTCCCATTACCTCCCTGCAAATTCCTCTATTCTTTCACCCTGTGACCTCTCTTCTGCTTGAGCCCCATTTCACCACTTTCCTCTCAACCCCCTTTTCACACTTTTAATCTGGTCAAAAAATAGAATCACACACAGCATACATAGGTTCATAGGAGGTTACTAGGCTAGGGGTCCTAGAGCCCTTACAAGTCTAGCCTGAGTTGCCCCAATTTTCTTTGGTTAGATGGAGATAATTCACAGATCCCAGGGTGAATTTGTGGTATCCCATACATTTGTCTACGTTGTGCTTGAATAGGATGAGTGAGGAGCTCTGCTTCACATGAAATAGAAGTTTATTTCAGAGGAGTGGCAGTCTCTGGAGATAAATGTGTCTCTACAGCATGTTCTGTTTATATCATAGGCTAGGTTAAGATCCCTAGAGCAAGTGATTTTTGTACCATTTGACTTGCAGATGTGCAACTTTCCATTAGGGCAGGGTCAGAGACTGACCTGTAGGCCAGGCACAAGTTGCCTGTCAGCAGTGTATAAGATACAGAGTGCAGTGACAGTGCTTTCAGTCTATCTACATAGGTCATAGTTTGGAGGCCCTGTATTTTCTTGGTGAGAAACCTCTGTGGTCTCTACAGCTTCTACAGGTATCTGGTGAAGTACATGCAAAAGTGAGCATTGTACTCTATTAATGGTTTGATGATGGTCGAGTACAGTGGAGTTATAACATTGTGAGACCTGGATGCGATGCCCTTACTTATGAAATCTGCAATGTAGAAGGCTTTCCTTACCACATGGCCAGAAATGGCAGAGAAGAAAGCCTTCACTTTTTATCTTCAGCATTTGCATGGAGTTTGGCATCACACACCAATGCTGAGTGACAGTCAATGGCTGTTTATGTCCTATGGTAAAACCTGGTCAGCTGTTGCCATCACCCTCAGTAGTCTGGTTATCCTTGCACAAAGATGCTTAAGCATGCTGCGCTATTGGAATACAGAATAAAGGCAGACTAAAGGCTATACTTGGATAGCACTGTAGTTTAGCAGTTAGTGCTGTCACCTCACAGCAAGAAGTTCTCTGGTTCGATTCTTGGCTGGAGTGCCTTCTGTGTGGAGTCTGCATGTCCACTCTGCATTCATGTGGATTTCCTCCAGGTGCTCTGGTTTTCTCCCATATTTCAAAGACATGCAGTAGGTGTATTGGACAATAAATTGGCCATATGTGTGAGTGTGTGCATACAAGTGTGTGGTGCACCCTATGAGGAGGGTTGGGCATCAGGCTATCAACCCAATCCAGCACCTGCTATGGAAACAACTAGTGCTGAAGGGCACTAGTTGCCTGATGTGCTGAATGCATGGGAAGAAATCCAGGAAAGGCAATGCTTGGCAACAGTTACTCTAATAGTTCTTTGACTGCTGAATGCAAGAAAGTGCAATTTCCTATATGAAGTGTTGTTATAAATCATTTGTGTGATGATTGATTTTTGGCCATAGCATCAAGGGTTCAATCCCACATTATTTCCTACTGTGATATTATATTTCTATGATATGTTTAATGACATACGTCTTATTTTTTATCCATTTACAAACTTCAATGAACAGATTTTGAATACTGTTGCAAAAAGCATTTGTAAATACATCCATGCCCATAAGGAAGAATTAGTATGTCCCCCTTATTCTACTCATGTCTTAGTTAGGTTTTGCATCTCCTACAGCTTCTTGATCCGCATAGCCATCGGTTAATGATATGAGCATGACAGATGAATAATGAGGACACACCATAAGGATGTGCATCAATGATCCATACCACCAACCGTTAATATATGTCTGTCTGTCAGTCTCCATCTTCACCCTTTCTCACTCACCCCTTTGTATTGTTGATTATTCGTAAGGCTGATGGATGTAATTTTCATCCTGTGACATTTTCATACCATCATTACTTTGTTAAAGACTGATACCAACATCTTTCAGTGGCTGAAAAGGTTATCAGTGTCTCATCGATGGTGTAATGTTGATATGTGTGAAACAGAATTTCCTTTGTGAGTTGTTGAGATAACGATCAAGCCTATAAACTTATTTTCCATCTTAACAATGGTTTGAATCCAGGATTAGGTGAAACTTTGACTGCCTGTTTTTATAACTCTCTTTCATGTGTATGCGTTGCCTGTGTATCTGTCTAACCCCCTTTTGTTTTATCAGTTGGAGTCCTCAGCATCTACGTGAGGTTAGTACAAGCAAGTGTACTGTGTGATGCTAAATGGCATTTCAAGTGTTACTACAAAATGTAATGAGTGTTTGCCTTACATCGTATTGCCATAGTTAGCTTAACACAAATAGCAATACGTCTGCTGAGCTATAGTAAAACAGAGTTCGGGCAATAAACTGTGATACGCTTACTCTTCCATATGTATCACGCTGCTGGATATCACGTAACATGTAAGGGAGGCTACAATTGACATCAGTGTAATAAACACTGCTGCCTACCTAATGCTTTTATTGAACATGTGATTTGTGATTGAAAGTCATTACAGTATGAGCTCCTCCATGGTGAGCTAAAATATTCAACCTGCTTGTAAAGTTTTATTTCTACTGCCAAAGGTTTGAATCTTGACATATGTTACGCAGTAATGTAATTCTTCTCCATATTAATATTACTTGTGTAAGTGTGTATTATATCTGTTATCAACAAAACACCATCCTCATGTCAGCATCATGTTTCCAATTTCCAACACCATCTTCAACCAGATGTATGTGGATGTGTTGGTTATTGTCACTCCTGCATTCTCTGTCCCTATATCAGTCATGTAGTGGTACAGAACAGGACACATTCTGAATAGGGAAACAAGTAATACAAACATATACAGGTCTTCCTACCTCAACCTTAATACAACATATACAGGTGTTCCTACATCTACCTTAACACAAACTGTTATGTGTCTCTCCAGCTCTGTGTCCCTCATCACCTCTTCTTACTCATCACATTATACTATTAAATATTTAGGAGGCTGATGTATGACATGTTCATCTTATATCATTTGGCTACTGTCCTTACTGTGAGAAAGTATAATGCCCACACTACACAAGACATCCTGCCCTACACACATAGTTAGGATATGTGCTGAGTCATAATAATTATTTCAAAATACATACCATCCTTGTCATGTTTAACAAATTGTACACCCAATTAACTTGTAATTTCCCTTGACACATGGCAGTTATATAGTGGGTAAAATAGGATATTTCCGTAGCAATTACTAACACAATTTGGGCAATTGACATATTTAGGATAGTCATTCCTATGTAGTCTTACAGTCATAATCAAAATTACTTATGATAATCACATTCTGACACCCTTTGTAAAATTATCTGCAAATGGGATTAGAACCTTGCTTCATCTCTGCTTTTATATTTCACTCACTCAATTTATACCTTATGCTCAAGGGCGCCTGCAGGCAGGTGCAAGGGGGTGCACTTGCACCCCCCTGGAATCGGCTGACTAGTTTTAAAAAAAGTTTTTTTTTTTTTTTTTTTTTTTTTTTGGGCGCGTTCTTCTTTAAGAAGAAAGAAGTCCAGTCGCGGGTGTGCTGACATCATCGCTCATCACGCAGTGCACATATTTTCAAGTTTGCGAGCGGGAACTGACACGGACGGTCTTGGGTTCACAAGCAGGAGCTGAGACGGACTTCACTGAAGATGTAGGCGGGACACGGACGGTTTCGGGTTCACAAGCACGATGGACGGATACTTAGGAGCGAACGGATACTGAAACGGAAGATGGGACACTTTCAGAGTGAGTAGTTGGACGGAAGATGGGACTGTGAGTGTGTGTGTGTGTGTGTGTGTGTGTGTGTGTGTGTGTGTGTGTGTGTGTGTTCATGTGACTTAAAATGTTGTCAACTTTAAACTCCAGTGGAAGCAGTCAGGCAGAGATATTTCAAAACACAGGCTTGTTTTTACAGATGAAATGATAACAATTGACTTTGGCTTTGCACATTGTATTATTTATATAGAACATTAGATATATCGGATCATAGGACCTTAGGTGATTACTAGACTAATTGCCCCAGCGCCCTTACAAGCCTAGCCAAGTTAACCATGTTTCTAAGGGTGTCTGGTTCAAGCAGACACAAAAATCAGCACCTAATTGCTCCTGTTCTCAATATTTAGTTCTTACTCCTGCAATTTTATTCTCTGCAGTTGTAGTCCTCCACAGTCATCCCAGCAATCAGGCTTTAGGTTACAACTTATAGCTGCAAGCCTCAGCTATGCTTCACTTCAGATGTACACAGACTCCTTTCTTGATCTTTCTTCTAACCACATCAAGCATGAGCTTTAAGTGGACTGTTCAATGCCAGAATCAGAAATCTTCAGGCATAACCTATAGTGTAACCCATGGTGATCCTTCCACTTGAGCAGGTCACTTTCTGATTTCCTGTTGCTAGGTTACAGCCTGTTTTATAACACAGATAGGCAATTCATGTTTCACTACTATATCTGATACAGCTTATTACCTCACTAATTATTCTGAGCATTTGAAATATATCAGTTACAGTTTATAAGCACTAAGTTCATGACATTTCATAACTCCATTGAAAAGATGTCACATTTACTTCCTTCCCAGCATAAAATCGTTGTTTTTGGACTTACAGAGATTAGCTGAAAGATCAAGACAATTAGTCAGTGGTCTCAAAAACCAATCAGGGTCTAGGAGTTATAGTTTATTGGAAGGATTGTAAGGATGAATGCCCAGCAGCATTACTTGGCGTTTCAATCCTGCTGTTTTTGCTGGAATTGCACAGGGCATGAAATAACGCTGTTACATTGTCTAGTTAATTGGTAGCAATTCAGGGAATAGAAGGTCCCTTTTTATAGATGAACACTTTTCCTCAGCATTGTTTAACTTGTTTTAAAAATTAATTGCTTTTATTAACAATGTATAAACAGTTAAGTACAAATTTGTCAGCTTTATAACTTTACTATCATGATGCATTCTGATAACCACTGAAAAATGTTAAATGCAACTTATAAATTAAAGACAACATACCTGAGTCTTATAAACATGGCTCAATTTAACACGTTCCATAGTTTTCGACAAAACTAGATCCCACCTTCATAAATATTAATTTCCATATGCAACCCTGGTGATTTATACAACAGTAAGATTCTCTCTACAAGACTTTGTAAAATAGGCTGGACAGACATCTAAGGTGATGTTACCAGCTCTTCCCACTCTTGCTCTAGACACCTTTTCACTACACTACCTGTTATCCACATTGTCTTCCTATTTGCTTTATTGCTATCATCTGTGCCATTACTAATACCAAAATGTCAAAAGTTTAAGCACTTTTTGTGCAGCCCACAAAATATCACACAAGACTCCCATGAACTTCTTCTAGTATACGTGATCTCTTTCACACTCCTAAAACATGTGCAAAATACCCATTGCCTCTCTACCATATCCCAGCAAAGACTTATTTGAAGTTTTCCCTCTCCAAATAATTTTCCAGTGTATGATGCCACCTGTATACTATTCTAAGCTGCTGTCACACACTTTGTACCAGCTACCCAATATTGCGGCTCCTTTCCAAACCAAACTTCTGCTCACCCTTTTTGACTTAGCATCATGCTAGTCCCAGCTCTTCTCTACATTTGTAAATAATGCTCCATCCCTCTTACCTCACATCTCCTTATATACCAGTCTTTATGTTGATTTATTGCCTCTGATTATTCTTGTCCAGTCTCTTCCTTTATATACCATGTCACTGCTCCAATACACACATTCTCTACTCTCCATATACTCCTCTAAGCTTCTGAAGTGCCTTCTCCTAGACCTTATTCTTTGTTTTTCACAGCTAGTCCTAGATAAATGGTGTAAACTGCTTCCTTAGTTATGCATCTTTTCTCCCTTCATTTTTGTCTTAGCCTAACCATGAGTATGTTATCCATGATGGGGTCCAGACCTGACATTTTTCCAAAGGACTGAAATGTTTCTAGTCCCTTCTCTATAACGAGCTCTACACTGCTACTCATTAAAATGTAGTTATCAGCAAACATCAGCAAATATCAAGAATGCACCCTCTCCTTCTGCTGTCCTGTGTTTGTCAGGTAAAAACTGCCTGATCTTAAAGACTTACTCCTCCATCACTAATATAAAAAAAGACCTAGGGACAGCGGGCATTATGGCCTCATTCCTCTTTCTATATTCCCTACATCAGACAATTCCCTATTCTCACAATCATGTAGGACTCGTATATCACCCAGCTTAAGAAATATTCATGTATCTTTCTTTTCTCAAAGCAAATAGAGAAAATCCAGTTGACTGTATCAAATGTCTTCCTAAAGTGTAACAATACTAACACAACATTAGTCCATTCCAAGCTATATTTTTTCTATAAATTTGGTGGGCCTCCACAATTACTCATGGTAGACATCCCTTTAATAAAAGTACACTGCCCTTCCTATACTAAACTCAGGAACAGCTTTTTACGCACTATGCTAATACCTTGGCTGTGATTTTTAGATCTAAGTTTATCTATGAGATACACTTGAAATCATTAAATGCTTGTAACTACTGGTCTTCTTTAGGTAACCATAATTCATCATCAGCATCAACCCCCCCTTTTTCTCATTTTTCTACATGGGGTCAGGACATTATGTCACTTGTCACCATCTCTCCTTATTCAATGCCACTCTGCTACCTTCTTTGACAGTCAAGCTTGACTTTCAGAGGACTTCTCTCACACAATCCATCCACCTCTTTGCTGGATGCTCCCATTTCCTCTTGCCGCCTTCTTGTCTTTCCCAAGTCTTTTTCACCAGATTGTCATCTGCTTTCCTGCACATGTGCCTAAACCATTGTAATCTGTTTTCTTTGACTGTTTCTGCAAATGGAGCTACTTTGGCTTCTGCTCTTATGTGCTAATTCCTTCGCCTTCAGGTGCTACATGGTGGTGGGTAGAGAATAAGGCTTGAACCCTGTACCTTGGGCCCAAGTAGCAAAAGCCTGAATTCCCTACCCATCACCATTTGTAAAAATGTTGCAGGTTTTTCCCTCATACTTTTTCTGTTCCTCATAAAATCTGTGGTTTCTGTATTTGTGTCCTTGCAAAGCCAGTGGTTGCATTATTGCCTGACAGCTACATGTTCTCTGGTTTGATTCTTGGCTGGGGTGCCTTACCTTCTGTGTGGAATCTGTATGCCCTCCCTATTTCTGTTTCCTCCCATCTTACAAAAACATGTCTGTCTGCAGTGTTTCTCCCTGGGCCTCTGCTAAAAATTTGCTTTTTTTCCAAGTCAGACTTTCCTGGTTAACAAATGTTAAAAAAATGACACTCATTTGAATATCAGACTTCATATTCTTCAGAAAGTGCATGGTAACAAAAGCTTTTATTCTAGCAATTTTCTAAGTGTACAAGATGGATATTTGAAATGTATCCCTATATTTGGGACTGTATCTCCCCCCCCCCCATTATTGGCTTCATCCAGGTTTTGTGCTAAGGTTGAGAGCTATGGTAAGAACTGAATTCAGTGAATATGTTTGGGGGGGCTATATTCCCCCATTACTGGCTTTGTCCAGGTGTTTTTACTAAGAGGTTGAGAGCTATGGTGAGAACTGAATTCACTGAATGTTTGGGGGCTGTATTCACCCATTATTGGCTTTGTTCAGGTATTTTGTGCTAAGAGGTTGACAGCTGTGCTATGGTGAGAACTGAATTCACTAAAGGGTAGCCATTTAAGTTTCAGTCTTCCTCTTTCACAAAATAGCTGATTTGGCGTAGTGGTATGTTGCTCTGACTGTTTTGCACAGGGTCCCCTGGGTTCAAGACGTGGCAGTGAAATGTATGGTGGCAACGCAGGATTTTATTCTAGCAACTTTCCAACATTATACAAGCAATGTTTAAAATGTGTCCCTGGTTTTTGGCCTTTTGTCCCCCCCCCCCAATAAATTTTGGCTTTTTCCAGATTTCTTGTGCTGCAAAGTTCAGAGATACAGCTGAGTGTCGAGTAGATTTTACAAGGAGCTGAGAGCTGCAGGCGAGCAAAAGTTTAGTGCTGCTTATGTTTAGTCTGCTTGCATTGTTAATAGCACAACAGATAGTGTACTTGCTTTGAAGGCTGTGGGTTCTACTCCCACAGTAGGTAGATGCATTGCTGATACTGTACTGTGTTGTAAAGGGGGTGGATGCTGCAGTCCTTTTGGCAAAGATACCTAGTAACTATGAACCTGTTATCAGTTTGCTATCCATTCCCAATTGCGGTATTACTAGCTTATCATTTTTTATTGCATGCAACAAAGGCAATTTATTCTTCAAGGGTAATAGGCACTTTATTTGTAGATTAAACAATGACATATAAAGTTGTTTGCTAGCAGCAAGCCAGCAACTTCTTTATTAGTTACAAATTTCTTTAATGTGGATTTTACTACTTCAGAGATTGTGCATATTTTTTACTGATACTGGTGGACTATAGAAGGTTGAGTAGACTTTTTATGATGGAAATGTTCTGAATTGGGCAGTTTTGTCATTGGTGTATGCATTTTGTTTCATTGTTTACTGGAAAATGTTCAAAACAATAAATTTAAAATGCCCTCTAACAACTGTACTGTATTGTACAAGGAATATAATGTAATACAGTCAGGAAGGTGTATCAAAGAGCATGTGTATGTTATGTTCGAGGGGCCTATGATTTTGAAGACAGCCCAGAGTTAATATTTATCTGCCACTGGCAAAATGTATTTTCTTTGAATGTGGGTTTCAATGCTGTTTCAATGCATGTGAGTTTCAAGGGCAGAGAATATTTAATGTTGAGTCTATTTTCATTGTGAGACTGCATTGCTTTGTTTAACAGATATGTATTAGGGTTTGTGCTGTAAAATGCAAAATAAAACTTTCAAATGAAATCTAAATCATCGCAGAAGTAAAGCAGTATGCACATTACAGTGTTTATGGTAAATGGGGCAAAATAACCAAGGAATGGGACATTGGAATGGCTGCAGGGGGGAGGCTCCATTCGAACATGATTTTGTGAGGGTGGTGTAGCAAACTCAGACAGCCCCGGTTGAACTATACCTCTCAGTTGTCCATATCTTTGCAGAATTAATAGATATTTGCTTCTTATTTTTGGTTTGTTCCTCATAAAATTTGTGGTTTTCTAGCAAATCATTTAGGAATGAAGTCACTAAATGACAGACATTGAGTTTCAGACGTCATAACCTTCAGAAAAATGCATGCTAATGCAAGACTGTCTTAAGTTTATACAAGAGCAATTTTTAGTAGTGTTTGTATGTTCCCCCAATATATTTGGCCTTGTCCAGATTTCCTGCATTAAGAGGTTGAGAGGTACGTGCAAATCACTTTGTAGATTAGGAATATCCAAACCTCTCAATTGTCCCCAATTTTGGCTCAAAATGTTGCTCTCCACTAATAATCCCTCCTCCAAAATGGCAATTTTGGAAGAAAATGTGGAGGGTTTACAATTATATATAACTGTAATGATCAGAGTTATAGATTACTTTTATTTCAGAAATGCATGTAGATGCTCTTATTTTGTTAGCTGCTCAAGTTAACAATGTTAATATTAAAAAGGTGCCCCTTTTTTGAAAGATTCCCAGCTGTATTGTGTGGCAACTTTATATTTTTGCATCACATTTTGGTCCGTTTTTCATAAAATTGTGGTTTTCTAGCAAATTAGTGGCAAGTCATTAAAGATTGAAGTTAGAAAATAATGGCAGAAATTTGAGTTTCAGATTTTATACCCTTCAGAAAATTCGTACTAATGCAAGATCTACTACTGTTCTATTATCTAAGTTAATAAGAGCAATATTTAAAAATTGGCCTTATTTTTGGGCCTGTGTCCCACTTCTAGTTCTATGTATGGTTTTGCCCAGATTTCTTGCTCTGAAGTTAAGAGGTATGAGTGTCAGAGCCATCACTGTCAGCCAGAGACATTTCAAATTATGACATACTTATTGCACCCCACCCCCCATTGTAGTGGCTCTGGATGTGTCCAAGGAAGGCAAGGAGCAGTTATGCAGTGTAAGTATGCAGAGTATTCCCCCATCCAAGGTAGATCACAAATACGACCGTGGCTTTTCATCTGTCCTTGATTTTGCAGAATGTTCTGGTTTTCTATCAGATTTTTATACTGTTGATTTATGCTTCTTATTATTCAGGAACTGCATGCTGTCACAGTGCCCTGTTGCTCTGTTTAAGTAGCCATGGTTTAATGAACATCAGGTAAGCTTGTCGGAGATTGTAAGATGCAAGTAAGCTTTAGTAAGCATACTGTTAAAGAATTACCAGCATTGAAAGCCTTTTCGTTGTTGCCATGCAGAGAATATTTACATAACTAGATAATGTATAAGCCTTGAGTATTGAAATGCATATGACAGTATTTGTAATAAAAGGACAGGATTACAGTATTTTCAGAAGCTCATTACATTTATTGGAGACCAGTGTCTTATAGCAGTGTCTGTGTGTTAGTACACTTGTAGTTGGGTGGCTTTAATGGTATATGGTAAATAAGCATTGCTACCTTACTTAAAAGCCAAGCCCTGCAACAACTAGGTAAGCTCCACACTGAAGTCAAAACACAATAGCTCTGGTGGGTAAATGTACTCTGTAGTAATCAAAAAAGGCAAATGTTTGAAATAACTACAGCTTATGTGCAAACACAATAGCTAGTGATGAAACAATGCTCTGCTAAAAATGCTTTAATGCTCCACATTGCTGAGCTGCAGATCAGTTATTATCACTGGCTACCAGGATTTCACCCACTTCAGATCAAGCACGCTGCCGTTCAGTGCAACCTTCCCAGAACTAATTCAAGTTTGACCAGAATTATTTGGTGTGTGTGTGTGTGTGTGTGTGTGTGTGTGTGTGTGTGTGTGTGTGTGTGTGTGTGTGTGTGTGTGTGTGTATAAGAGGGAGGTAGCATGCCCCTCAGCTGTCCAGGTTTTTGCAGAATGTCCAGATTTCTGCCCCATATTCCTCCTAAAAAGGATTGAAGTTGCTAAATAATGAGAGACATTTCAGTTTTAGACGTCATATCATTTAGAAAAATGCATACTAACACAAATCCTGTTATTCTTGCAATTTTCTAAGTTTATGAGAGCCATATTTATAATCTGTTCCTATTTATTTTAGGCTTTGTCCAGATTTCTTGCACTAAGGTTGAGGCCTTGAGGGGTGTGGTATGTTTGTGTGAGAGAGAGAGAGAGACAGTGAAATGTCCAAGTTAGAGTTAGCAGGTGGAATTTATTTTCAAGTGCATTTTCAAGGAACTGTGAGGTTTAAGGGAAGCGAAGTTTACTGCTGCTCATGCCAAGTCTATTTACAATGTGCAACTGTTTTGTTTAGCAAATGGTATCTCTATTGTGGTATAAAGTTTTAAAGCTATGTTAGTAGCACCACAAGTAGAATACTTGCATCTTAATGTAGAGGCTTGAGGTTTTATTCCTACAGCATGTACATTTGTATGCTGCAGTCCTGAGGATGTCCTCCTTCGGATGAGATGCCTAATAACTATGAACCTGTTTTTCAGTTTGCCATCCATTTTCTATTGCAATATACCAGCTTACCATTTTTTTAATTTAACATAGGCAATTTATTCTTTGACGTCAGCAGGCATTGAATTTGTAGATGAAACACTGAAATATACAGTTGTTTTCTAGCAACAACCTCTTCATTAGTTTCAGATCTCTTTAATGTGGAATTATTCTGATTACTTTTACTTCGGCAGAGATTGTGTGTATTGACTGATATTGGTGGATTGTAATGAGTGGCCTTTTATGGTTGAAATGTTCTGAATTGGGCAGTTTGTCATTATTGGTTTGTATGTTTTGTTTCATTGCTTACTGGAAAAATGTTCAAAACTATAAATTTAAAACACACTCAAGTGTTGCTGTATAATGCAAGGGATATAATTCAATTATATATTATAACTAATACAATCAGGTAAATCAAATAACTTTTGCATGGCCCTAACAGTGTGCAAGGAGCCTATTGCTTGAAAACAGTTCAAAGGTAAATAACCTGCCACTGGCCAGATGCATTTTCTTTGAATGTGGGTTTCAATGCTGTTTCATTGAATGTGAGTTTCAAAAGTAGAGAAGCTTTAATGCCAAGTCTGTTTTTGTTGTAAGACTATTGCTTTGTTTAGGTTTAGTAAATGTCTATCAGTGTTTGGGTGATAATGTTTGAAATAAAAGTTGTAAATTAAATCCAACTGCCTGTAATCATTGTAGAACTAAAGCATAAAACAGTATGCACACAGAGATTTGAACAGTGTCTATGGCAAATGGGGAGAAATAGCCAAGTAATGGGACTCTAGAATGGCTGTGTGGGTGGGGCTTGGGGTGGGTGGACTTGGGCGGGGCTGTGTTGGCAGGGGGCAGGGAGAGCTATGTGGGTGGGGCTCTGGGTTTGCACCCCCCTGCAAAAAATCCTGCGGGCTCCCTTGCTTATGCTACAGAGAAAGTTAGGTCATACATGGATTTTCTCCACTGTCTAGAGTGCTGACAGTCATGCATTACTGCTAAGCCTGTTTGTGCTACAGAAGGCTAACCACATTAAAGCTTTCACTTTTTTCCTTCAGTAGTGAACTCTGTTTGCTCACTGCTTAAACTCACAAAAACAGGGAAGGCAAGCACAGTAATTCATTTTTGAATTACGCTTTGAACCTCACATGTCAAAGGTAGACTCCAGTATGCAAAGTGCATATCTGAAGCATGTTAACATAAAAAATATCTATTCTACATTTAATCACAATCACAACATTTTCTTTCTGATCCTTATTTGCAGAAAGTTTGGCATGGAGCACAACCGAACAACAATGAACACTGTTATTTCACATTCCAAGTTCAACCCCTCAAAGTATACTCACACATGTGCTAATACTTTTCCAACATCCATGCAAATAATTTATTTGTTTTTATTTATTTATTTTACATTTGTTTACCGGGAAAGTCCGACTGGATATATGAACATTTTCAGCAGAGGCCCGGGGAGAAAAGCTCTAGAAAGCAGAGTATAAATACATTAGGAACAATAGAAACATTTAGAGATAAGTATAATATCCAGTTTTTAGTAGGGTGACAAACATGGATAAAACATAGTAGACAACATCAAAATCATGCGGCTTCAATTTCAGACAATAATATATGGAGTTTTGGGCTAAGTCCCTTCAAGAATTCCTACACTTATTAGAGTATAAGACTGAAATGCTTAGGGAGAGTTTGCAGGAACAGCGGGTGGTGAATAGTCGGGGTTTAAGCAGGGACACTGCCAATGCTGTTGGAAGTGTAGTTTGAGGCTTTTTTTGAACTGGGTTAAGGAGGATTGGTAAGTTTGTCAGGTAGCATATTCCAAGTTTTGCTTACTGAGTTGGCAAATAGTGAGTCCCCAGCCACATTTATGCTCTTAGTTGTTTGTACTAGCAGTTTGTCAGCAGAGTGTAGTATCCTCAGGTTGCTGTATGGTTTGATGATCTTATTTAGTGCTGGTGTTTTTTCAGGTTGATATAGTATTTTGTGGGTTATTATAAGTTGGTTGTATCGGAGAAGACTGTGTCACTCTAGCTATCCTAGTTGAGTTAGGTTGATACAATGGTGGGTCTTAGAGGTAGCACCTGTAGCAAATCTAGCAATATGGTTGTAACAACTAGCAAGTTTGGTAAGGGTGGCTTGGTTCAGGTTAGTGAAGATGGGGGAGGCATAGAGGAGGGTAGATAGTAGGTGGGACCAAGCTATAGTGGTTCTTGCAAAAAGAGTGAGGAAGGGTTTGATCCTGTATAGGGAGCCCAGTTTTTTGTTGACAGATTTGATGGCTTGATTGACATGGATATCATATTTTAGGGCATTATCGACTGTGACGCCCAGGAGTTTTGTGTGAGTATCTGGGGATATAATTGTTTCATTGTTGGAACTTGTAGTAAAGAATGGTGAGGAGGATTTGCAGGTGGGGGAAAAGATGAGCAGTTTAGTTTTGTTGGGGTTTAATAGAAGCTGAAAGTTTGCAAACCATTTTTCTGTATCTTTGAAAGTATTCTGGGTTCGGGTTATAAGCTCAGTTAAGGAGGAAGCAGCACATATTAAAGTAGAGTTGTCCATGTATTGGATGCAGGTGGCCTTGGGAGTGATGGTGGGCAGGTCACTGATAAAGACTGAGAAGAGTAGTGGTCCTAGTATGGAGCCTTAGAGGACTCCTAGAGTAATGGTTAGATGTGTGGATAGGGTATTCTGCCATAAAACTGCTTGTTGTCAATCAGGCAGGTAAGATTGAAACCATTTAATGGAGCTACTATTCAGTGACAGTTCCTTTAGGGTGTGGAGAAGCAGTTGGTGATTGACCATATCAAAGGTCTTAGCGAGATCTAGGAAGAGAGCTGAGGTAAGTTTGTTATTGTTTCGATTGGTGTTGATAGAGTTAGAGAAGGATAGGAGGGCTGATGTGGTGTTGTGGTGTGGCCTAAAACCATGCTGAGAGTTGGCCAGTAGTTTATTTTGGGTGAGATTGTGCATTAATTGGTTGTGGACACACTTTTCCATAATTTTGACCAGTGGTGATAGTATGGCTATTGGTCGGAAGTTTGAGAGGTCTAAAGAATTCCCTCCTTTATGAAGGAGAATGACATGGGAAACCTTCCAGAGAAAGGGGATAGTGGCTTCAGTCAGGGTGCGATTTATTATGATCGAGACAGGGTATGCAATGGCATCTGCCCCTTTTTGTAAATATTCTGGTGGGATGAGATCAGCTGCCAGGGTAGTAATCTTTAGTTTGTTCCCGCTTTGCACTTTAGGAACACATTTTGAACAAAAATAAGTATTGTTACTGGATACTTCATCATTACTTAGTCCTGCTGTGTTGGAGCATTAAGAATTGTTTTGTAATAATAGTGCACATTGATAATGCATGAGCAGATACTATTGCCAATATCATTAGCATTTATTAAGATTAACATGCCATCATCCTAACCTGATGATCTATGTCTGCTTCATTGCCCATCCTGTGTTTCACAAGTATGTGTGTGTCTCATGTACACAACACAGGTACATGTCAATCTCCATTCTGCAATATACATTAACAACAGCATAGCTAACCTAAGTCAGCAGTAGGTGTTCATTACTGATCAGAAGTTTGCACTTACTCCTTCATATCAATAAATATGGGTTTGCACAAAAACTTCAACATCACATTGCCTTCTGACACAGAATGAAAAACTATGCATATGTGCACTGCACTGTACTGTCACATTGTAGAAGTCAATCTTCTTTGATGATGCTTGCGTTAAGTACTGTGTCCTCTAGACTGTGTAACTCAATAGGCAGGGGTGCTAATCTAACAGCAGTCAACGTGTGTGTGTGTGTGTGTGTGTGTGTGTGTGTGTGTGTGTGTGTGTGTGTGTGTGTGTGTGTGTGTGTGTGTGTGTGTGTGTGTGCATGTGTGTGTGTGCGTGTGTGTGCGTGTGTGTGCGTGTGTGTGTGTGTGTGTGTGTGTGTGTGTGAGTGTGAAGGAGGTATGTGTATAGAGTTGTGTAAATATGGCCTTGCATATTGCTGGCCTCACTGAATTATTAGCCTGGAGAAATTTTTACACTGCAGGGTGAGTCCATGTCAATGTCATGCCCTCCTCCCATCCTTTTGTTTGCAATGCAACACTGATGGCATCCTCTATAAAGTGCACTCTCATAGTGTGGATGTCAGACTTCTGCAGTGGCATTTGCCTTAAGTAATGTAGCCTCTTGATTGAGTAACTCAATAGGAAGGGGTTCCAATCTCACAGCAGTCAACTTGTGCATGTGTATGTGAGTTGTTTATAGAGTTGTGTAAGTGTAACCTTGCATACTGCTAGCCTCACTGAAATAGCATTATGGAGAAACTTTTACACAACAGAGTGAGTCTACATCAATTTCAGACCCTTCTCCCAACATCATCTTGTCTTGCAACACAACATTGATGTCAACCCCTATAAAGTGCACAATCACAGTGTAAAATCAGTTTTCTACAGTGGTATTTGCATTAAGTGCTCTCTTCTCTAGATTGCATAACTAGATAGGTAGGGGACTCTAATCTTATAATGGTGAACCTATGTGTGTGTGTGTGTGTGTGTGTGTGTGTGTGTGTGTGTGTGTGTGTGTGTGTGTGTGTGTGTGTGTGTGTGTGCATGTGTGTGTGATGGTGGCACCATAGCATTACTGGGAGGATTAATTCAGCATCATCATCACCATCATTATCATCATCATCTTTTGGCTTTTCCTGTTAGGGGTCACCACAGCAGATCATCTCTTTCCATTTCTTCCTATCCTCTGCATCTTGCTCTGTCACACCAACCACCTGCATGTCCTCTCTCACCACGTCCATAAACCTTATCTTAGGCCTTCCTCTTTTCCTCTTAACTGGCAGCTCCATCCTTAGCATTTTTTTCCCAATATACTCATCATCCCTCCTCAGCACATGTCCAAACCAATACAATCTCGTCTCTCTTGCTTTGTCTCCAAACTGTCAAACATGAGCTGACCATCTAATATACTGATTCCTAATCCTATCCATCCTAGTCACACCGAGTGTAAATCTTAACATCTTTAACTCTGCCACATCCAGCTCTGACTCCTGCCTTTTTGTCAATGACACTGTCTCCAGCCCATATAACATAGCTGGTCTCACTACCCTCTTGTAGACCTTCCCTTTCACTCTTACTGGTACCCGTCTGTGACAAATCACTCCTGACACTCTTCTCCACCCATTCCACCCTGCCTGTACTCTCTTCTTCACCTCTTCTCCACATTCACCATTACTCTAAACTGTTGATCCCATGTACTTAAACTCATCCACCTTTACCAACTCTAATCCCTGCATCCTCACCATTCCTCTACCCTCCCCCTCATTTACACACATATATTCTGTCTTAGCCCTGCTGACCTTCATTCCTCTGCTCTCTAGAGCATATCTCCACCTCTCCAGAGTCTCCTCAACCTGATTCCTACTCTCACTACAGATCACAATGTCATCTGCAAACATCATAGTCTATGGGGCCTCCTGTCTGATCTCATCTGTCAACCTGTCCATCAGAGCTGATCCTTGATGTAATCCCACCTCTGCCTTAAACGGATCTGTCACTCCCATTGCAGTCCTCACCACTGTCACACTACCCTTGTACATATCCTGTACCACTCTTACATACTTCTCTGCCACTCCCGACTTCCTCATACAATACCACAACTCTTCTCTAGGCACCCTGTCATATGCTTTCTCCAAGTCTACAAAGACACAATGCAACTCCTTCTGACCTTCTCTGTATTTCTCCAATAACACTCTCAGAACAAACATTGCATATGTAGTGCTCTTGCTTGGCATGAAACCATACTGCTGATCACTAATCATCACCTCCCTTCTTAACCTAGCTTCTACTACTCTTTCCCATAACTTCAAGCTGTGACTGATCAATTTTATCCCTCTGTAGTTACTGCAGCTCTGCACATCACCCTTATTCTTAAAGATAGGTTACAAAACACTTTTTCTCCACTCCTCAGGCATCCTCTGACTTTTCCAAAATTTCATTAAACAATCTAGTTAAAAATTCCACTGCCATTTCTCCTAAGCACCTCCATGCTTCCATTGGGATGTCATCTGGGCCAACAGCCTTTCCATTCTTCATCCTCTTTATAGCTGTCCTTACTTCCTCCTTGCTAATCTGTTTCACTTCCTGATTCACTATCCCCACATCATCCAACCTTCTCTCTCATTCTCTTCATTCATCAGCCTCTCAAAATACTCTTTCCATCTACTCAACACACTCTCCTCTCTTGTGAGTACCTTTCCCTCACTATCCTTTATCACCCTTACTTGCTGCACATCTTTCCCAGCTCTGTCCCTCTGTCTAGCCAATCTGTACAGGTCCTTTTCTCCCTCTTTAGTGTCCAATCTCTCATACAACTCTCCATACACCTTATCCTTAGCTTTCATCACCTCTCTCTTTGCCATATGCCTCATCTCCTTATACTCATGTCTACATTCTTCATCTCTTTGACAACCCCACTTCTCCTTTGCCAGCCTCTTCCTCTGTATACTCTCCTGTAATTCCTCATTCCACCACCAGGTCTCCTTGTCCTCCTTCCTCTGTCCAGATGTCACACCAAGCACCCGTCTAGCAGTCTCCCTTACTAGTTCTGCTGTAGTTACCCAGCTATTCGGTAACTCTTCACTGCCTCCCAGTACCTGTCCTAACTCTTCCCTAAACTCCACTTCACAATCACCCTTTTTTAACTTCCACCATTTAATCCTTGGCACTGCGTTCACACTCCTCCTCCTCTTCTTGATCACCGTCATCCTACAGACCACCATTCTATGCTGCTGAACTACACTTTCCCCTGCCAACACTTTACAGTCTCCAATCTCCTTCAAACTGGCCCTCCTACACAGGATATAATCCACCTGTGTGCATCTTCCTCCACTCTTGTACGTCACCCTATGCTCCTCCCTCTTCTTAGAATATTCACCACAGCCATGTCCATCCTTTTCGCAAAATCCACAATCATCTGACCTTCTGCATTCCTCTCCTTAACACCATACCTACCCATCACTTCCTCATCCCCTCTGTTCACTTCACCAACATGCCCATTAAAGTCCAATCCAATCACTAATCTCTCACCCTTGGGTACACTCACCACAACTTCATCCAACTCACTCCAAAATTTCTCTTTCTCATCCATCACACACCCAACTTGTGGAGCATATGCACTAACAACATTCATCATTACACCATCAATTTCGAGCTTCATAAACATCACTCTGTCAGACACTCTCTTCAAGTCTAAAACACTCTTGGCATATTGTTCCTTTAGTATAACCCCTACCCCATTTTTCCTGCCATCCACACCATGATAGAACAATTTGAACCCATTTCCTAAACACCTGGCCTTACTTCCCTTCCAACTGGTCTCTTGCACACACAATATATCAACCTTCCTTCTCTCCATCATATCAACTAGCTCTCTTCCTATACCAGTCATACTGCCAACATTCAAAGTTCCTACCCTCACTGCTACACTCCTAACCTTCCTCCTCTCTTCCTGCCTTCGGGCATGCCTTCACCCTCCTCTTCTCCTCCTTCGGCCAACAGTAGCCCAATTTCCACCAGCACCCTGTTGGCTAACAGTACTGGTGGCGGTCGTTGTTAACCCGGGCCTCGACCGATCCAGTATGGAAATATGAAATTTTTGCGCCATAAGTGATGTGGCAGAATTTTTACGCTAGATGCCCTTCCTGACGCAACCCTCCCCATTTATCCGGGCTTGGGACCGGCACAAAGAAATGCACTGGCTTGTACATCCCCAGTGGCTGGGTTGGAGGATTAATTCAGCACCAATCCTATATATACAGCACTGTCTCTTTGTGCCCCTTCATATGTTATTCAAACACATGTGAATGTAGTTTTGGATTTCATGGCAGTAGACATTTGTTCTGCAAATGTTGTGGTGAGAGTGCTACTGTGGCACATGCATTGAGTATTGTGGTGTACACACATATACTCCAGTTTTTGGGTGGTATGTGTAGAAAAATACAGATAAACCTTTCTTGACCAATGACCATTGATATAAGACTGATCATAGTTGTATGTACATGGGTATACTCAATCAACTGTCATCAGTCTGACATGCTGATATCACATTTAGTATCAGAAGTCCTTTCTTAATTCACACATTAATTTCAATTGTTTGTGACAATATACGTATTGCTATCCCCTTTGGCAGATGCCGACAATACATAGCTCTGGAGAATACATTGCATCATAGTGTGGTGTTACATCTGTTCTTATCTGTCTGCACAATAACTGTGTCAGGCAGGAGTGGCTTACACAAGTGTATTACGTATGTCATACTTTGTTCCCACATTTGTAACACCACATAAACCTACATATGGGATGCATAGCCATTAGAATATTAAAGTACATAATTTCCTTCAAATGTCATCCTCCTCCTACATGTGTTATGTCTATGCCTGTGGCATACACTGTTAACACACAGCTCAGTGGTAACACTGATGGTATAGGTTTTATTCCTTCTGAGATTGTGGCTTCTGAGCCATTCATATTTTCCAACATGTTATATTGATTTAATGCATGCTATGCAAATATCCCATAATGTATGGACTGTCCTTGCTGTCATCTCAACTCAGCATGTTAATGATATTCATATCTCATGTAATCCCCTTTCTTATAATGTTAATTTCTGTAACTGTCACATCCTATAATAGCATGTCTGCTTTTATTAACCTATATTTGCACAGGAAGTGTGACAACCATTAATTATTATGACATGCATATTCCACAATTTTATTATTACAGAATTGTCTTTATGGCATAAGTACCTTTAAATCAATTATCTTAGCGCAATTTGAACATTTACCTTCCCCTCTTACATATTTTTGTATATATCTCTGACTTTGGTGCACATTGTCCTCAGCACACTCTTCCTCCCTGGTAACCCATCCATTGTAGTTGCTGTTGCCATTTACCCTCCCCTCTTCCTTATTTCTGTATTTGTATGCTTCATTTATGTTCATATTGCATAGTACACTTTCACTGCCTAGTGCAACTTACATTATTTGCCCTGGGTAGCTCTTCTTCCTGTCCATGCAAGCACACTTGACAAATTTACCCATAGGCAAGGTTGTTTGTTTACTGTCTGTGCTCATGCTGCTCAACACATTTTCGTGGCCACCAACACTGTTGCATGATAAGAAGCATGTATATGCAATTAGCACTGCTGCTCATTGGGATGACACTTAACCATTGTGTAGGCATTGAGTGAAGCCTACACAAACTGCTCATTAAACCCGATGACAGTCTTTTATACAAGGGGATAAGCCTCTCTTACACCCCCCATTTGATGGAGCTACCATACTTTATACGTACTAAATCCACAGTGGCATAAACATGAGGCAAAAGCTCTTACACAGTAAGTTATAATTTGAACTTCATGGTAGCATGCCTATTCAATGCATTATAAAATAATTGAAGTGAGATCGTGTGATAATCACCTGAAAAACTGCTGTTAAAAATAAAACTTGTAGCCATAGTGATCAGAGGCACTTGCTTCTCATTAAGAGGGATTTCAAGGCCAAGAGTACAGTCTTTTGGTAGACACTGACCACCAGAAGAAGTTATGGAAGGGTAACAACTGGCAGGCAGTGAGAAAAAAAGTGAATACAAACAAAAAGAGCCTCATCTTAAATGTTTCTTAAATAATATGATAAATTGTTCATTTTGTTTTGAACAATCTTTATACAGTACACTCAGTTTTGCCTTTAATGTGTTATGACAGATGATGATGGTGTGTGTGTGTGTGTGTGTGTGTGTGTGTGTGTGTGGTTATGTGTGTATGTATGTATGTATGTATATCAGTGTGTGTGTGTGTGTGTGTGTGTGTGTGTGTGTGTGTGTGTGTGTGTATGTGTGCACTAAAAATTACAAAAACACAGATAAATACCGCATGCAAATTTGCATAGCTAACATGGAGTGCAAGATCTCTTAATATACACTCTATGAGCATCACGTATAAGTTATGTATGATCTGGCAGTATCATGCATAAGTTATGTACACTCTGTCAACATTGTGCATAAGTTACGTACACTCTAGCAACATCACGCATACATTATGTGCACTTTATAGTATTGTGCACATGTTTTGTAATGTAAATTATGGAGGACCTAGCACATCACGTAAGTTAAGTATGATCTAGCAACATCATACAAAAATTAGTTATGATCTAGCAGCATCATGCATAGGTATGTACACTGTAGCAGCATCACAAGTTAATTTAAATATTTTCCATTACAATGGTGGTACTCACCAAATGGGATTTAGAAATTACCACTGGGCTGTATACAGGTAGATGTACTGAGGGCTTCCATTATGCAGAATACCAGCAGCATGATTCACAGTGAGGATTGCGCTGCTGTTTGTCTTACTCGGTGTCTTACTCATTGCATCACCAAGCAGGTAGCTCTAATGCTGTAAAGAGGACAGCAGTGAACTAACATACAAAGAACTATTTCATGTCTGCCTGCACTATGCCATGGCAGTGCACACAGCAGGGCAGCATAGGATATAGTGCTGAAGCTGCAAAAGCAGCGACTCATAAATCCTGACCTGAGTACATCAAGCAGAATTGGCCTGGCCCTTGGCAAGCACAGAGAGGGGTCAGAGAAATGACCTGGCAGTATTGCTACAAACTACGGGTATTATTCCAAGTATTACAAGTGTGAGACCTAATACTACAAGTTACAACACTATGAGACTTACACTTTAAATTAAACAAGTAACAGCAAATTGTGACTATCATTTATAAACTTGTAAAGTGAAGCTTCCACTGCACAGTACTTCAGTTACTATTATATACTAATTCTGAGAGCTTAGTATCTAAAGTAGGGGGAATACTCAGAGACTCCATATTCTAGGGCTTAATAACTAATCCACACTTACAGTCTTAAGCTTCTGGGGATTGCAGACATCCTGCCATGCTGGGCTTTCAGTAGTGCCATTAGCAAATGTGGCCAATCATGTATGCACTGCAGCAGGGTTTTACAGCATGGCGGGGTTTTGTGTCTCCCAGAACTCACCCCATTTTCTGAGGTCTGTAAAATGGATATGTGGAATTCACAAACAGTGTGTATGTTTCACAAACACACACACACTCACACATATGCATGCATACATGCACACATACATGCATGCACACATGTATGCACATGTACACATATACACACACACAAATCACGTGTGTGTGTGTGTGTGTGTGTGTGTGTGTGTGTGTGTGTGTGTGTGTGTGTGTGTGTGTGTGTGTGTGTGTGTGTGTGTGTGTGTGTGTGTGTGTGTGTGTGTGTGTTCATAGGTTCATAGGTTCATACTAGGCTATCTGCCCTAGGGCATTTATAAGCCTAGCCAGAGTGTGTTTGGCTTTCGCCACCCATTTTAAATGAATTTTGCTATGCCCTTTTTCAAGGTTAGTATACTGTGCCTCTGTCTAACAGTGACACAGAAGTGATACCTGGGGTAAACCTATGATCTCCCATCCACTCATCAAGATTCCTCTTGAAGAGAGTCAATGAGGGACTCTGTCTAACCTGGACTGGGATTTTATTCCAGAGTGAAGGGAGCCTCTGAGTTATGAATCTGTCCCTCCAGTATCTCCTATTTATTTCAGTGCTGAGGTTCAAGTCTCTCAAGTGCGTAGCTCGATGGGATTTGGATTTTCTGAGGTGTAGCAGGTCCATTAATTCCAGGTTGGACATGGCTTTATACGTCAGGCACAGATCACCTCTGAGCAGGCGGTATGTCACTGAGTAGAGCTGGAGTTTCTTTAACCGGGCATCTGTTTGAGCCCTTTGAACATCTTGGTGAGGTACTTTTGGGGTCTTTCCAGTTGCTGTAGGTGTCTGGTAAGGTACATCCCAAAAGGGGCATTGTACTTAATTATGGGCCTGATGAGGGATGAGTAAAGAGGCACGATGACCTCCCCTGATCTAGATGTGAATCCCTTCATGATTAGGTGAGCTATATAAAATGTTTTTCTAACCACTTTGGCCATGTGGTTTTCAAATGAGAGGTTGCTATCAACTTGGGTCCCCAGGTCCCTAATTACTTCTTCCATACTTAATGGATTACCACCTATGTGGTAATTTGTGGGCACTTTGTTTTTGCCAAAGGGGACGACTATACACTTTTTGGCGTTTAGCTTGAGGCCATGGCTCTGGCACCAGTTGTCTGTTTCTATGAGGCCCTTTTGTAGGATGCTTGTGTCGGCTGGAGAGTCGATTATGGTGCCTAGTTTGCAGTCATCTGTGAACTTGGACAGCCACAGTCCTTCCGTGTTGGCCTGTACCTCCAGAGAAATATATACCTAACAAGAGAGGTTCCAGGACTGAGCCTTGTGGGACGCCACTTGTAACTGGTTTGGAGTCTGACATGGCTCCAGCAATTCTAACCATGTGGGTTCTGTCCTTGAGCCAGTTTGCAACCCATCTAGTGACATAGGGGTTTATATTTAAGCTGGTGAGCTTATCTATAATGCCCGAGTGAGGTATTGTATCAAAGGCTTGTGCGAGGTCCAGGTAGGCTGTGTGGACCACCTTCCCCTCGTCAATGGCCTTGGTGACTGTTTCAAAGAAATCGACCAGGCTTAAGAGGCAGAATCTGCCCTTAACAAAGCCAAAATGGGTAGGATCCAGTGTCTGTAGGTCCCCAATATCTTTATTTATGAGGTCCATGATGATCCTTTCCATAGCTTTGCAGACCAAGCTAGTCAGGCTTATGGGGCGATAGTTTCCAGGATCTGTTGAGGCACCACCTTTGTGGAGAGAGACCACCGTTGCTGTACGCCACTCTTTGGGTACATATCCTGTAGTAAGGCTGAGATTGAACACTAGTTTTATGTTTGGGTTTAGCTCTTTTTGGAGTTCATGTAGGTGGTAGCCCGGGACACCGTCTGGTCCCATTGATGCTGTGTTTTTTGCTTTGGAGAGGGTGGCTCTTAACTGAGCATCTGAGATGTCAGGTAGGCAGCACTCTGCTGGGATAGATATTTGCCCTTTTGGTGGGGAGGGGGGGGGAGAAGTTTGCACTGAACCTGTCAGCTAGGATGTTGGCAATGTCTGTGGGTTCGGTGTATTTTTTTTTCATTTTTGACTAATTCTGAGCATATCTGGGAATTCCCACCCAGGTTCCTAACATAACTATAGAAAGCCTTGTGATTATCCTTAGTGTCCTGTGCAATTTTTCTCTCAAAGCTGGCCTTAGACTATTTTATGAGTGCCCGTAGTTTTTTGCTAATACTGATCAGAGATGCCTTCCCTTTTTGGGATTTTGCTCTATCATGTAGTAGCTTCCTCCTTCTATTGTATAGTTTGTTTATGGCTGGGGTCCACCAGACAGGACGCCTGCCTTTGGAGGATTGGGTCTTGGTTTTATTTGGAATTTCATGATCCATGCATTCCTGAAGGTGTTCATAGAATGCGTTTATAAAGGATTCTGTGGTCTAGGCCATATTTTCCACAGGCCCGGGGACTTTGAAGGATTCCACCTTGGTTTTGAGGAGTGTGAAATTTGCTTTAGAGAAGTTTTTCACCGTGGCTTTCTGGGCAGGGGGTGGGGTTGGGATGTCAATATCCAGTGAGATTAGTTTATGGTCTGATCTTACCAGTGAGGGATACACTTCTGGGCTGGAGCATAGAGCCCCCATGTTGGTGATAATCAGGTCCAGTATGTTTTCCCCTCTTGTGGGAGTGGTAACAAGTTGTTCCATAGCATTTGAGTTTATAAATTCTAGGAACCTTTGGGCTAGGGTGTTGGAGCTAGAGTAATGCTCCCAGTCTATGTTTGGGTAGTTGAAATATAATGGTGTTTGGAGAGACCTTCATATTTTCCAGTGTTCTCAGGAAGGCCGAGTGGGGTTCCTGGGTTTGGGAGGGTGGTCTGTAGCAGGCTACAAACTGGAAGGCAGTTTTACCCACTGTTAGTTGCACATGGATAGTCTCTGATGCTTCGTGTTGTGCCACCAACCTGGAGGTGTGGGTATCTTTGATGAATATTGATACTCCCCCTCCTTTTGTGGTTCAGTCCAAGTTTTAGGGCTGAAATGCATGGTATGAGATATAACTTGGTAGTGCTGGGGTGCTCTCGGGAGCCTTGAACCGGGTTTCTGTTACTGCACAGATATTGATGTTCTCCATGCTAAGGAGATTTTCGAGTGCATGCATCTTGAGGTTTAGACTTCTGGCGTTGAGTAGCATTATTCTTAGTTTCTTATCCCTTGTGATACCTATGGAGGTGGGTTTGTCTTTTGAGCCTTGCCTAAAAAAGGCACTATGGGGGTGGCAAGAACCTTTGCCAATATCCGAAAGCCCAGGGGTGACAGATGCAAGCCGTCTCTAGTGAAGCATCATGGCTTGTCGAGCAAGTCATCCCAGGCTGACAGGCATTGGATCCCCTTTGAATGACACCAATACTTAAGCCAATTGTTGAAATTGATCATCTTGTCTTCATATTGTGGCATCATTCTTGGAGAGGGTAAGATGCTACTCAAGGTCAGGGTCATACCGGCCTGGGCTACATGCTCAGAGAGCTCCTCTATGTCTCTTTTCATGTAGTCCAGGGAGGTACGTCTCAGGTCATTCACACCAGCATGGACAATGACTGAGTCATATTTGTACTTGCCTTGGAGTGACCTGGGTGCTTGTGTTATGTGGTGGATCCTAGCGCCTGACAGGCAGCTCACCATGACCTTCTCCTTCTTCAGCCTGGTGAGCGGGATGTCAGTGTGCCTGACGATAGAGTCACCTATTACAAGTGTATCAGGTGTGTTGTTTAGCCTTAAGGGCTGTGAATGTTCAGCACACTGGCTTTGTGAGCTATGTGTTGCACGTGTTTTGTTTTGGGGTAGCGGTTTCTTGGGTGTCTGCTTTGGAGGTCTCTACTGCTTAGGCAGATTTTTATTTAGAGCCTCTGAGTATGTTTTTGTGTGTTTATGTGTTTGGTTTGCTGTCGTGGTAGGTCTATTTGAGACTGGAATTGTAGTGAGTGTGGTTTCCTTCTCCTCCTGACTGGTTATGCCAGTACTGAGTTGAGAGAGCTTAGCCTCCAGTTAGGCTATATGGTTGCATCTCTCACATGTGTTGGAATTTGTTGGGAGGAGGAGAGGGTTGTCTGTGTACATGAGGCAGTTGTAACATTGCCTCAAGGTTCCCAGATTCACCAGCTGGACCGGAGAGGAGATTGACAACTGACCTTTGGACATGCTAGAATAGTATTGGGAATTCCTTTATAATTGGAAAAAAAAGGGCCATTGGGGAACAAGGTACTCAAGGGGAGTTTGTGAGGGTGTAGTGCTTTTAATTTTTAGTGCTGACTTACATAATTGCTTTAGTGAGCAAGTGCCAGGCTTTAGAGTAGGAATAGGGTGTTTATTATGAGAACTAGATCAGTTCTAAGGGAAAAAGTGAAGAGCAGACTTTGTGGAGCCGAGAATGGTTTAAACCCAATTAAGCAGAACTGCCCGATGCTCCCACGCAAAGCGGGTTTTATACAGGGGGACCTGAAAAAGCTAGAAATTGGCCCAAAATGGCAAATAGACTACTGGAGTCTTGTGCTGGGAACACTCCTCCAGGGATAGATAGGCTGCTCTAAGCTCCCCACTGCCACTGGTGAATAAAGAAGCCACCCTTTATCCAAGAAAGGAAATGGGCAACACAGGAACTTTCAAAAAGTCCAGAATACAACCAAGCCTGTATTTGGACTACTCTAGGTCAGGAAAGATGGTGTGTGTATGTGTGTTGGTGTGTGTGTGTGTGTGTGTGTGTGTGTGTGTGTGTGTGTGTGTGTGTGTGTGTGTGTGTGTGTGTGTGTGTGTGTGTGTGTGTCTGAAACTAATAGTGAAATTTAGAGAATTACAGAGTGTAGCTCACTATTTAGCCCTCTATATAATGTGAAGGAATGAGCAGTGTGCAGGAATAAGAGTTGCCATTAAGAATTTACAAGCTGAATTAGATATTCACATGTAACACTCAGATTAACATCTCTTTATATCTTAGAATTTCATGATTAATGTTGCAATTGGGTTATGTAACAAGGAGCTACATAGCACAAATTATGATGATTTGAATATTGTATGCACTTTATCGCCACACCACTGGCAACTAATAATAATAATAATAATAATAATAAGTCGTATCTGTTCTTAACCAATATTGTCACATTATGTCTAATTTGGTATAACTAAACAGCAGATGTTTGCACTGTTTTTGAATGTTGTCAAACTATTGTTCTAAAATGTTTTTATAATATTTTGGAGCTTTTCTCTCAGGGCATCCTCTGAAAATAAGCACCTACCCCATCAGACTTTCCCAGTAATCAAATGTCAATAATTAAATAAATAAAAATGCCGGCAGGCAGAGTTTCACAGGTACAAATCACTCAAGTGATGATAAACCAAAGGTGTATTTAATGATAAAAATCCACAAGAAAAACAAATAAAACATGAGCGCTTTCGTTAAACAAGTGTTAACTTCATCAGACCGGTTTCAGTCAGATTCCGTCTAATGAAGATAACACTTGTTTAACGAAAGTGCTCACGTTTTGTTTTTCTTCTGGATTTTTATCATCAAATACACCTTTGGTTTATCATCACCTATGAAACTCTAACTGCCAGCATTTTTATTTAGTTTATTTTGCTGTAAATGTCAATAATTACATAAATTAAGTAAGAAGAAGAAGAACGTGTGGTAAGCACTGGTATATACAGCAGTGCTGTATCAGTTAGTCTATAACATCATTTTTGTTAAGGATATAAAGTGCCGTTTCACTAGTTCTGAACTTCAGTATCAAATCTTTAAAATTATAACAGGCAACTCTATTTGTCTGTCCATAATCTTGCATGAACATCTACAGTTAACAGTCTCTCTCTCTCTCTCTCTCTTTATGTCCCATGCAGGATTTTATTTTTTTTATCTAGACTTCAGTTTTGAATTTTGGGAAAAGCTTTCTTACTTCCACAGTTACATATCATAATTCTGAGGGAAGTACCAAATAATGTAATATAATTTTGACCTAGCATAGCAGCTTTAAGCATTAGGACCCAAAAACAAAAGATATGTGCACAACAGAGTTTATTTCACCTTCGAATTACAGTGCATTCCCACACTAATACTCAATTTGTATATACAGTTTTATACACTTCTTTTAAATATTACATATTTACTAAAATGGCAAGTGCAACACAACTGTTACTTTTATCCTTAAAGAATTGCTTACATTTTGCTAAACTCAGCACAGTTTTTTTAGTAAAGTTTAGTTCAGTTTTCCTGCATTTCTCATCTCTGAAGAAGGTACAGTCTTCTCATGTAAAATAGATGCTACACATAAATTACTTGACTCTACTAATGATGCTGAAGAGCTTGAAAGATATATATATAATATATATATATATATATATATATATATATATATATACATATATGTGTGTGTGTGTGTGTGTGTGTGTGTGTGTGTGTGTGTGTGTGTGTGTGTGTGTGTATATATATATATATATATATATATATATATATATATATATATATATATATAGTATTATGCCTGATGAGGCTTTCATATTGACAGAAACAAGATTGACATAAACAACATGTAATAGTTCTCACTCTTTATATATACTTGGATATAGGCTATGAGTTAGATGATTCTATACTCATGTTTAATATATCAAAGTATATTTTTAATAACAGCAAACTTACCTTTTTAAAGGTGGAGTTAATTGTGCTCTTATTTACGGAAATAACTTTAATGATTTTTTTTTAATTAGAAATGTTTTGTAGACACTTAAACTTAACATTGTAGTTTGCATTTGGTACTTTAAATGAAGGCAGTTGTTTTAAGAAAAGATTGCTTTATACACCCCTGCCTCCTTAGTGGCCTTCTAGAGAATTATGAAAAAGATCACAGAATAATTTTGAATACGATTTTTCACTCACTTTTTTAATTTTGTTTTGATAAAATAAATAATTAATACAGTACAATAATATAACAACTAGTTAAAATTATTTAACCAAGATAAACTATTTACAATATATATAAAGGCCTAAAAAGGATTTTAAGTATTACATTCCTAGTTAAATAAATAGGAAAAATAAACAAATGCTATTACACATTAAGAAGAGTCAAAGTCCAGATGAAGATTATCAATGAAAGATATCACTTTCTTCCAAGGGTTGTTGACAAATGGTTTAGGATAAATCCTGAGTTCTTTTACTTTGGTTTCTTTATGAGCTGTTTCCTTAAGGAAGCTCAAAAAATCTTCAAACAGAGGTGCAGTAGTGGATCTCCATTTTCTAGTTAAACGTTTCCTTGCAACTGCAAGTATAGTCCACACTAAAGATAAATTATCCTTGTTCAAAGCAAAATAAAATTAATGATTTTGATAATGATAGAACACTTATAAAATATGTGTAACCAGTCAGTTTTGCACTTTTGCCTACATCTCCAACGATAAATATTATTGGTTTTCCCCAAATTTGCTTGTTTATTTTGGTGTTAAGAATGCTCTGTGCAAGAACGTCCATGTAAAAGTGTTCCAGTACTGTGACCAAAATGTAAGTTTGACTGAAGATAAGATTTGTGATTTGTTTTCAAAAGACAAACAAGAAAGTTGATCCATGGTAATATAACTTTTTATCCTGTGGTTTTGTCTTGTATTTTATTAACATTTTATATAATTTTGAAGTTAGATTTCCAATTTGGGAATGATTATAAATAATTTCATAAAAATAGTTTATCAATTTAGGAATTACTTTAAAAAATTAATTACTAAGAGTTCTGCAGATATCATGGGAGTGAGTCATTACACTTTGAAGCAATAACCAGTCATTAGAATCTAAACTGAAATCATTTATAAGTTGACAAATTTCTTTAACTCTTAGTTCATTAATACATGTTGCCAACATCTAAAATTTTTAGTTTCCCCAAGAACTATACATGTTCTTATGAACCTTATCAAAAAATGGTAATACTAAAAGGAATGAAAGCCTCAAACCGTATTTAGTCTCTGTATTACATATTTTAGTGTCAATATTAACAAGAATATTTTAAAAGGTTAAATATAGAATTTATAAATTTAAATTTAGTAGGTATAGAATATTGTATTGTATAATATAACAAAGAAAATGCCAGAATTTATTAGCCTGATCTTTCAAGGAAAAGTTCATTGAGAGATTATCAGTGTGTAAGATAGTTAAATGTAGATTTCCAGTTAGATATATAATTAGGATCTGTCCAATTTAAGATGATTTTAAATATTGAAGTTTTAATATTTTGGTTTGTGGATACTGAATAAAAATTTTGAGCATTACAAGTACAGTTACACTGAAGCACAGTATGAAACTCCGAATAAAGAGGATATGGCTACAAAGTCTTACACGGACTGCAGATATAATTATTCTGATGATTTTACTGTATATAGAAGATCTAATTCATTCAGTAGAGCTGAATGAACATAGCTAACAAGTTGATAGTTAGTAATGGTTCACTGCTCCTTTAGACATATTTATAAAGTTGAGTATCCTACATGCTTTTACATTTATGGTTTACCAAAGCACACAACAGTTTGATTGATCCTGCTATGAAACTTTTAGTTCCAAAGATACATTGATTGACTCTCTCTCGATATATCAATATATTTGGATAAGTTATTTCAACATGTTTCCCTAGCAGCAGATGATACAAGCAATCATTAACTTCTTTGATAAATGCCTCTGTCAATATCTTAGTAGTCTGAACTGCTTTTTGTTACACTAGACATTAGAAGTCTATACATTGTTATATCCCATAATAATAGAGTATATGAAGGGAGACACAATACCCTAAATGATGTTCCTATTAACAGAGCTTGCATTTTGTGTGAGCTTGCTCTTGAACACAACTGAATTGTATATCTATGTACACGTTTGCAGTATTTTCATTAACACTTATTTATGGAAATCTTTATATAACCCACTGAATAAAACACTGTCTATATCCTGGAAGAGTTTAATACTAAAGTAAAATGTTATTGTCACCTTAGTGATGACATATTTTTTGCATAGGCAGGATATCTGGGTGAATTGGGAATTGGGTGTGTTTACTGAGGCAATAAAATGCATTGTTCTGATCTTTCCTTTACTTCTGAAATGTATTTTGAAAGATTTCACTATTTAGATGTCAATATCCAAATTGTATGGTTAATAACCTGTACAGTAAAAAACAATGGGCTGTAAAATCATTTTACATTTTGAGAGTCAAAATATGATATAACACCTTGCTCTATGTCCAATTTGTATGTTAAAAAGTGTTATTTACTGAACAGGCAGGTGAGATAAATACTATATTTGCTAAAAGGGGTTACAATATGATAAGCCAAAAGCACAAATTCTGTACTTTATTATTTGTGATAACAATATCAAGTAAACAGAAAAATTACAAAATGGTAGTATTTACACACATGTTTATCACAGAGTGATTGTGACTTGGAATAGGGCTGGGTCTGTGTAATAAAGAAATAGTAACATCAGGGAGAGTTTGGGATACAGTTAATCCTCCCCCTTTTGTGATGATTAGTACACAAGGGGAATTTTCTTGTGCCATAACTGCAAAATGCCTCAATAAATAAGATTTACAGTAGATCTCACCCATATGATGATTAATAACACTTTCAATGGGAACATTATGATACTTGCCAGGAGAAGGCCAATGTTTATACTGGAAATAATATAAGTAAAAGTCTGTTCAGAAAAAATAATAAAAGTCTTGTTATGAGCGTGACAAAATATCCTGTTAACAATAACAATAAGCATACGTATGACATCATATACAAAACTGTATGAAAAAATTAATAGTCCTTTAATATGCTAAAGGGATAATGAGTCATGAGATATGGGGGTAATGTCAGTCTTCGTTAAAGCTTTGAAATGCAAGCAGCTAAGTGTGTGAACCACATTATTTGACCATTTGGCAAAAATATGTTTGTGATACTAATATGGAGATATTGCATGGTGACAAAATTAATCATATCTTGGCATTGCAAGCTGAGTTTGGGACATGCTCTGGCTTTTTCTGACAGGCAGCACAGCTGGGCTTCCATGAGCTTTTTGCTGGGACTTTTATCAATCGCATCTATTCGCAATAATAGATCAACTGTATTATTCAGCAAGCCATCTTCTGTCTTACTCTGCCAATAGTCTTATTTTTCACATAATCTTAATTAATGACTTAATTTTTGCATAGCAAAGGCAAGGATTTCTGTCTCACAATGTTTACATTGTTTTGTTTGTGTTTTTAATTAATTTCCTTTGTTAAAAATGTAAATTAACTACCCTTAACACTGGACCATATTTACTCACAACTCAGGCCAAAAGACTAAAACAAACATATAGCAATATATGCCTGAGCACACTCCCCTTAACCATTAATATATGTTTGCTGCATTTTTTCACTTTTTGGCTTGAGATGACAATGATACAACCACTATTGTCTCTGAAGTTGGAGGGAAGCCTTTTCAAAAAACTGAAAATTGTGGATTCAGTGTTTTGAGCTTCTTGTCACTGTGAGTGGATTTAGAGGAAAACCTGAGAAAATACAGTGTGAAATTTTCTGGGTCTATATTATCTTGTTGAAATGGCATAACAGCGAATGCTGTTTTGATGACAAATAAACAGCGAACTGGAAATACAGCGAAAGTTCAGGTCAGTGATTTTTTTTCCTAGGGAAAAAAATTGCTTGGACATCGCCGTGACATTGCCCTTTACCCCACTGTAGTGCGATCTCGGAGTTGGTATATTTAGTTAGAAGGGGTGTGGGGGGCACAGCCCCCCACATTGGGGGGTGTAAGGGGCAAAGCCCCCCCTTTGAAATGTTTTAACTGGTGTGTTGTGTCTTGTTAGTCTACCAATTTTTTTTTCCCTAGGAAAAAAATCTGTGACCTAGGCTTTCGTAGTTTTTGCAGTTCGCTGTTTATTTGTCGTCAAAATGGAATTTGCTGTTATGCCATTTCGACAAGATAATATAGACCTCAATTTTCCTTCATGTCACAAGCAAGGAGACCGTCAAGGTGTTTAACATATTTACTTTCACAAAGGAAGAAGACAGGAAGAGGGAAGGAAAGAAAGAGTAAGACTAGATTTCTGTCTTAAAAATAAATTCCAGACATGCTGTGAGCTAAAAATGAATCTTCTGTAAGGCATTTATTTTCACTAGAATTCAGTGTGTTCTGGAAACAATAGATGCATACATAACAGACCATCACTGGGAGTTCAGCTAACTATCTGATTTATTGATTAGAAATAGAATCGCATGTGGAAGCAAAACTTATCAACTAGGGGACATATGTTAAGGGTAGCAGATTTGATACTGTAAATGGGAAGCATAATTGAAGGAAGTGTGCAAAACAAGGGTCATAAGCAAGAAACCAGTAAAAGCAAAACCTGAATTTACTGAAACTGATGCAAATAAAACAAAATTGTACATGACTGAATGCTGTCCTTCATGCTCTGTGCAATATTTCAGAAAACCAGCCACTTGGAAGACCAGTGTTGGTGTGTATAAGTCTGTTACATTGGCTACTAGCTTCAATAATGTTCTTTGCGTTATGGGTAAAACCCCTTCAGGTTTTACAAAGTTATGATCAGTCTATCACTGATCACACTGATCATCACAGTGATCTGTTATCACCATTCCTTTGGAGAAGATAGTATTCCCTTTGGAGGTAGCATATTGTACATATTTGCCCATTAAAACATTTGCATATATATATTTATTAATATAATTTTTGAAATGTTTCTGTTTTGAAAACATTCAATATCAAAATATTTGGTATTACTGTGCAGCAAGTTATATCATTCATCAACACAGAAATTATTTAGGCATTCCCATTCTTTAAGCATACTTTCCTGTTAGCAGTCATTTTATTTCTTATCTGTTCTGGAACCATCACAGATCTCAGTACCTCACTGGAAGCCTTATCCCATGACCTGGGGAAGTAGCTCACACATTGTGACCATAAAGGTTTGTCATTTTTGACAAGTCTCTATTAGTTAATGTGTCTTTTTTGAGCATAATACTAATTCTGGGTAATATGACACTTTTAAGCAATATATCTCTTGTACATGAAACATGACTAGTTTCTCATCATTAAGCTATAAAGCCACTGAAGACAGAGTCTCTTACATCTTTGGTTTCACCCTGTCAAAGCATTTGCTCATTCAGTCATGATGATTCTCTACTCAGTTTGGATGTCTCAGGAATAACCTGGATGTGTCTTCAATTTTTCCTTCCTATACCTCCATCATAGGTTTAGGTTACATACAATCCTGGTACTGCAAATTTGACAGAAGTCATATCTGTTGTATCTCATCTGGAGACAGTTTGACCTGATTTCAATCAGGCAGGGAACAAACTGAATACATTTAGTCTTAGAAATATTTGTAGGCAGGTTTGACCCTTTGGTCATTTTATTCCACAGTTTCACGTAGTGCGGTTTTGGGTAAAAACTTTGGCTCAAACACTGGGACAGTGGTTCAGATTTTCTGGCTAAACATTAGTTGTGCTGGACTCATTCTAGTTGTACTATGCGGTGTTGTTGTGGAGGACATCAGAGATAGATGAGAGCCTATCAGGTAAGAATTGTCTTACCCATTTGTACTGCTCTTTCAGCAGCACTGTTGGCTTGCAAATAATATGGACTTAATGTTGTCTGAGAAAACCCATACTTCTTTGTAAACTGTTCAACCTCAGAAGACACAGATTAAATTCCATTGTCTGTGACAAATTTAACAGGAATCTTCCCCATATGAAGAACATTATCTTAAACTGAGATATGACTTGTTGACTAGTTTTTGATGACATATAGACTATCTCAATGTCTCTTGAATTATAATCCATCACTAGTATGTCATTTATCATTGTGCTCACACAAGTTTGCTGCATTTCCTTGCCATAGCCTTTTCCTAAATGGAGATCCAATCAGAGATTGTCTCCTTTGAGTAATTTGCTGTTCAGTGCAGAACTAACACTTAGATACATGCTTGGTTGTGTTAGCACTGCAGACATTTTCTCTCTCTTTGCACTTAGTCAACCCTTGATGCCCTTTGTGGATTTATCTCAAGACTTCTGCTCTTTGCAGAGCAGGCACTGGTACAACAACAGACCCTCAATCTCTGGAAAATGAGTCATACAATGAAGTATTTATGCAATGAATGCCTCATCTGTGTCCATCTACTTAGCTTCCCATTGCAAACAAGGTCAGTTATACTCTGCTCTACATCTTACTTAGCTACTTCTCTGAGGATGTCTTTTGTATGTAAAGTCATTAGTCCACTTGACATTATGACTTGCAGATATTTACTTATATTTTCTTCACTATCTGATCACACTGTATCAGTCTTTGGGTTCCCAGGCAGTATATTGGTCACTAACAGCTGTTTTCCTGGAATATGGACTGTTTTCACATTGATTCATCTGAGCCGTACCAACAGCCATTGACATATTGGAGGGACTTTATTTATGCCATATGAGGGGTCTATTTTAGAACATCGAGCAACAGAAACCCGAAATCTTTCCTAGGGAAAGATTTTGGTTGTCCATTTCTGTTGCTTCGGTATTTTCAGCGCTGTGGTGGAAAGTTACGGGTCGGGTTCAGGTAAGTGTGCGATTGTGTGGATGTGAGGGTTAGGGTGGGTTAGGTGAGTTAGGGTTAGGGCATGGGTTAGGGTGGGTTAGGTGAGTTAGGGTTAGGCAGCGGGTGAGGTGAGTGTGTGATGGTGCCGGACCTTAGGGTTAGGGTTTGGGTTAAGGTAAGTGGATAGTTAGTGGTGTGTATAGTTTAGTGTAGGGTTAGTTGTAAGAGTTTGGGTGTGTGTGTGTGTGGATTGCTGTTTGTTTGGTGTGCTTGTGTTGTGTGTATGTGTTTTGGAACAGTGATTTTTTTTCCCTGGGAAAAAAAATCTCTGTTCTGACAGTTCGAGATTGTAAGCTTTCACTTATATAGGGTCGATTAATCACCGTTCTCTTCTTTAAGCGGTCAGTGATCTAATATAGACCCCATATGAGTTTACCAGTGGTACCAATGGTTTGTGATCTGTTTGTAGCTGGAAACTGTAAGGTCCAGTAGGTAATGGGAAAAGTGCAACTACAAGGGATTCCTTTTTAATTTTAAAATTTCCTTTTTCAGTATCTGTTAATGTTCTGAAATAGAAAGCTACAGGCCTCAGTGTCTCATTAACTGACAATACCACTTCTCCAGTATCACAGCTATTCGCTTCCACACTAACCATGATTGGTTTACTGATGCCCTAATTTGCAAGTACTGGTGTTGACAATGACATGACTTAACTCCCTAGAAAGCCTGTTCTTGGCTGTCGGCCCATGTCTATACTACTTATTTCTTGAGACATTCTGTTGAATGATGAAGCATCAGTGACAGTCCTGGCACAAATGTATCCATTTAATTTAGCATGCCAAGCATTTTCAAAGTTCTGTGACATTACTTGGACTTCGTAGTTCAGTTGCAGCCTTTACTTTACTTGGATCTGATCGAATGCAATCTTCAAAAACTACTTTCAAACAAGTCAGACCAAAACGTACACAATGAGGAACCTTGTTTGCAGACAAACGCCAGCTGTCAAAAAACGCTTTTACGCTTTATTTTGAACAAACCAAAAGAGCGTTTTCGCCACAGACCACTGCAGCTTCTTCAGAGAAACAAATTAGACAAAAAATGCAATCTTCCCCAATGCAATGTACAAAATACTGAATTTCATTTTTGCCAAAATGCCATTTTTCCTTACTAAATGCGAGCCCCAACTTTTTATTATACTAGAGCAGACCCTGAAACTCCTTATCATGTGACTCTTTATCAGGCTCAAAGAGAAAAATGTCATCCATCAATACCAGAACTCATGCTCTTTGAGGAGCGTACTCATTTCTCACTGAAAATTTTCAGTTGCTGGGATAATTTCAAGAGATAAGTATCTAAAACAAAACCTTTCCACTGGTGTAATGGACATAGTTAATTTTGTACTGCCTGGATCAAAGAGTATTTGCCTACACCCACTCCATGCATGTAATGAGCTTTTGGTAGCTCAGGTGGATGTAAAGGATTCCACGGCACCTATGGAAAAGAGTATGGGAAGTTCCCTAATTCCCTGGCCAAATTTCCCCTAGAAGTATAAATGCCACCTCAGATCTTCCCTGAAAAGATGCTACTAGCCTAGTGGGACTAACCTGATCAAAAAAGGATAAATAAATAAATGTCATTGCCCAGTTAGCCTGGCTGTTATCCTGCCAAGATATGCACGATAAACTTTTCCCTCTTGATTGTATCATTCAGACATTTCAGATCAACACAAATGGTCATTTTGCAATTTTTCTTTATTTTTGAGACATATATGACTTGGATAATATCCCACTCTGTAGGTTCTGTAACCCCCCCCCCCATTACCTCCAGAGACTACATTTGATTTGCCTCAGACTTACCTTAAACAGAATGGGAAATGGTGCTGTTCATGATATATGGAGGGCAGAAGGAACAGCACCAGGTTTCAAATAAATCTTTACTGGCTTTTACACAGTCATGACCAGTCTATCACTGATTGCACTGATCACTGCAGTGATCTGAGATCCCCACTCCATCTATGATTTCATTTGGTAACAAATGAGCAAGCACAAACCACAACCACTGTAAGTGACTTATTCTGATTCATACACACTTGCTCCTTTGTAGACTTAGCATCTTCCTCCTTAAGCTAACGAGCCTATCCCTGCAATTGTGCCATTTGCCAAGGCAGAAAATGTGTAGTCCCAAGTTGTCGCAGAGGTGGTAAGCTACAGAACAAAAACAGCAGTGCAAAATAGTGCAGTTGCAGCAATACCCCTCCTCTAAGAGTAGGTTGCCTGCCATACTCTGCACAGCAACATATCTGCCAGAAAAAAAGCAGCAGTTCCATTGCATGGAAGGAAATCCCTTACTACTGATGGAGTCCTCTATGGTGCAGTAAACCTGCTACTGAACACTATACTGCCCTGCTCTCACATTGTAATGCTGATACAATCATTCATTATGGCAGTATACAGTACTACTAAGTAAGGCAACAAGCTGCTGTTGAGCATCACTTACCAAGTAGCCACTGTAGCTATTTGATAATACATGCTATACTGTAGATAGCTGTCTTACTCAGTATCTCTTTTAGGTTATAAAACACTTCTCAGTATCTCTTTCAGGTTATAAAACACTTCCTGTTATTTCCAAACATAGCAGCACCTGCTACATATTAATGTACAAGGCACTTATGTGCATCATTCAAGAAACAAGGGATGTGACTGAATGCCCCTGGGGACTAACATAGTTCATTTATATGCATTACAGTAGTCCGAAGTGATGTACTGAGGACAGTGGTCAAGATATCTGTGAACTGTCGACATGAATGCTAGGGTACATGTTGGGACTGCAGACATTAAAAGGAATCATGTAAAGAGCAGTTATTCAAATGTATAATCTTTGTGAGGACACTAACCATTTTACCAGAGCTGATAAGAAACAGAAACAACTACTACATCAAGATATTTATGTTCTAGAGGCAAAAGAGCAGTCTAACGTTGAACTGGTTTTGGTACCATTAAACTAATGTACTTCAGTTCCATTCAGTGCATACTTCACACAGTATTAATGAATACAGTATTTACTAGAATGACATTTTGCACTCAGGACAAATAGCTAATAACAACAGCAAATGTTGTCAGAAAAGTTGTGCATTAAAGGGAATGCAGATGCATTTAAGAATGTAACATAATGGCAGAATTTATTTTAAAGGGCAACAATGGAATTCTATTATTAAATGCTCAACTTCTCTATCCTTTTTCTCCCTATTTACTGTCCCTGCTATGAATAAACAACAGTACAGCATTTAAAATATTTTAAATCGACTGTTTCTCTCCACTAGAACAGCACCTTACTGTACTGTGGTGGTTTCACTTTCAAAAAACTTTTATCCCACCCTGGAAAAGCTTGCTGCAGTCTCCAATTAACTGATGTCATCAACGTCACTGAATACAGGTAGTTTTCTGGTCAAATCCCTACCCAAATTGACACCACCACAAACTGTCCTAAAAACCCACCCATGCTGTGATGTAACAGCTCCCTGGTCCTTCTCCTACCCATACAGAAAGTAAAGGCTAGAACATGGAAATAGTACATGAGTCAGGTCTCCTGCTGTGAGCTGTCTGTCAATCAGAGCAGGTAACAGTTCAAATTACCCTTAGCACTTTGACAGCTAGGGAAGTTAGTTGTGAAGGGGGATGGGAGACGAATCAAAGTAGTACAATTCAGGCTTCACAAAAGACTGCAGTTTGGCCATTCTAAAAAGAAGCAGCACTAAAAAACACTTCAAAGTCTTTTCTGTGGCATCTGCACTGCTTGAGTTTTAAGTAGTCATTGAACGGCATGAAATGCTACTTAAAACTAACTGACTGAAAGACAGCAGTGTATGCATGTAAAATCAATGTAGTGACAGGAGCTTTAGGAAGAAAGAGGCCTGCATGATGTAATTCCTTACAGACAAGCACTGCATTCTGGGATACCTAGAGGAGGACTAAACAATCAGAATTACTCCAAGATGCCAGACCCCATGTAGACAGACTCAGAAATTATGTATAAAAATATTTAAAAACCTGTAAATAGTCCAGAGTGGTGTTAAAATGTAGGAAACACCAGACCATGATGAACTAAACATGTTTTTTTTTGAGTCTGTGAGTGTGGTTCTCCCTTAATGCACTGAACTAAAATAGAAAAGTGAATAAATCTGCATGTATGTTGTATCTTTCAGGGCATAAATTCAAGCCTGTGTCAAATGTGACTAAACGGTGAATACAAATGTAAGAATTATAAGCTGCTATCTCAGATAAGTGTCATTGCAAGCTCAATTGGCCTACCTTACTCATATTCTCAAACTTTCATTGTTTGTTTTTCTTATCCATTGTACCCATAATATTGTTTTCCTCTGTAATATTGTTAATTTGTCTCTATTCGTATGTATTTGTATGTCTGTTTGGGGCTTTTCCCCTCAGATCTCCACTGAAAAAGGGTAATTCTTACCCAGCTGGACCAACCCAGTTAACAAATGCAAAAAAAATAAATAAATAAATAAATTAAGCAACCAAATATTTTGAGCAGATATGTTTGTGTAACATTTGGCATGGTGGAAGAATTTGTGCAATTCAGATATAATATGATTTTTTTGTATAACAATATATTACAAAAATACAGTTAACAGCCACATGTGTCAGTCTGTTAAAGCTGAATACACAGAGTCAGTATATTCCCACAGCAGCACAGAATGGTTCCAGGGGTATTCAGTACAATTGTTTGACCAATTCTGACACCAGTACAGAACAAAGACAATTTAATTCTTAACATGAATTACAGATTACAGTGAAGTGCATGGAAAACAAGATAAATTAATGGAAAAATAAGCTGGTGTGGCATACAAATGTAATAAAAAGTCTCAGTGGTTTGCACTTTGCTATAATTTCATAAATATGAATTGCAGAGTACAGAATGTGTTGTACAGAATGCATGTGACATTTTGAAGAAATAGGCTGATCTGTTTGATGGTTTAGGGTGTCTGCAGGATGAATAGATTTCATCTGAGGTATCATTTGTGTTTCATGCTCCAAGAAGTACACCAGTTGCACTTAACATCTAGAACTGAGCAACAGATGAAGTGTATGAAAGTAACGGGTGTCATAATCAGACAGCGGGAGCAAACAGTGCGAGTGAACACCATGGTAACATTCATGAGGCAGGAAAAAGTCAGAAACCCCAAGATCTGAAAATGCAGATGAAAAATAGAGTATCGCCCACTTCAAACTGTTGAAGATGCAGTGACAACTATGACAAATGCAAGACACGTGTCTGTGTTTGTTGCCAGCCAGGGGTTCTGGCATTCATTTGGTGGCTAAGGACACAGTGTCTTAAACATGATATGCAATTTCTCTTGGAATGGAGTGAAATTATCAACCAGCATCATGGTGGTTTCCAATTTGTAAGGAGAAACTACTCTTAGGGGGAAACTAGGTACCTCAGTGTATAATGACATCTTATTGATCCAGGGGCAGTGATAACTACAGAAAGTATTGGAGGCTGGGTGTAATACCCAGACAAGGGTCAATGTTTTCCTTTCCAGTTCATTAGTTAACACAATATGAGGTTCATGGTTTGTATTTAAACACAAGAGACTGATATTCTTCAAGATGGTTTGCAAAACTTTAAAATTGATACAGTGTTATGACCTCACCTTTATTGTAAGCAAATGTAGCATTGTGAGACCTGAAAAAGAAGGCGTTAAAATAAATGGTCAAATCACAAAAAGTAATACCATCATTATAGATCTAGGGACAACAGGAGATCATAATTTAAACTTTGACCAGCCTATATCTAAAAAAACTGAGGTAAATGGGTCCATATCACTTAGTCGAATCACAAATCAGTGAAGCCCTATCAGTCAAACACCTATTTATCAAAGCTACTAATCATCGAACGAAGTTTTCAGTGAAATTTTTCCTAGGGCAAACCAATGGTAGGCCACCCTAGTGACCATGAACAAAATCATAAAACTAAATATCGCACTACAGTGGGAAAAAGAGCAAATTCCAGATGGTGGCCAACTTTTGGTTTGCCCTAGGAAATATTTCACTGAAAAATCTGTTCGATGATTAGTGGTTTCATTCAAAAGGTGTTCAATTATAGGTGGTACACTGATTTGTGATTCAACTAAGTCATATAGACCCAAGATAAACATATTCAGCAGCCTGGCTAATTCTAAAAGGCACATCTAGTTACTTCAGGACTGCATGTATTATATTTTACTGATCTGACCAATTGCTTAATACAATGCTGCATTTTGTAACCTCCCCAACAAGACAACTAGATGAGTGTGAAAAAGTTTGAAGAACAAGCCAAAACACAAAACATATCTATAGCTATATCTGTAGCTATCTATATACAGTATATATATATATATATATATATATATATATATATATATATATATATATATATATATAGATCTAGGACTATTGAATGAAAGTTCAATAATCCGAATCCACAATCACCGAACACACTTTAACGAAGGCGCTTTCACCGAAAAAGCACTTTCATTGTAGTGTTTTAAAAAAATACATTACATTTACGTTTTTGCAGGGGGGCAAGCCCCCTGCACCCCCACACCCCCTACTTTAATATTCTCACTCCGAGGTCACACTACAGCGGGGAAAAGGGAATTTTCCCTTATCCCCACTGTAGTGCGATCTCCGCAACAGTCATACTTATGGGAAAGTGCTTCTTCAGTGGAAAGCACTTTCACGCAAGTATGCCTGGCCAAATCTGTTTTGGTGATGTTGCCATTCGGGGATCTGTATGGATCCCATATATATATATATATATATATATATATATATATATATATATATATATATATATATCTATATATATATATATAGATATATATGTATACATATATATATATATATATGTGTGTGTGTGTGTGTGTGTGTCTGACTGTAACAATATAGCAATACATACTTGATACAATTATACAATTACAGCTACTGAAAATACCAAAAATATCATACATTGTTGCTATCGTTTCAGTATCGGCATTATCAATATTAAGTGAATGAAGAGAAATACTACCAGATGCTAAAACAATGCCAGCAATGCTGGTACTACTCTAACAGCTTGCACCTGGGGCTGCCCCTTTACCCCACTTTAGCAAAGGTTCTGTAAACATCTAAGTTTACAAGAACAAGAGTTAAAACCTGTCCCTGATTTGGGCCCTTTGTTCTCCCCTTCATTCCTTTTGGCTTTGTCTCTGATTCTTCCATTGAGGGGTTGAGTGGTATGAAATAAAGAAAGATATGAAGTGCGAAACTAACATATCTGTCCTTAGTTAGTGATCGCTGTCCTGAGTAGTTTGCCCAAACACCACAAAATCCACAAGGAATAAACCAAAGGTGTGTGGCACAATCAGTGGGGTATTCTGGGGAGGGAAAGGAAAAGCTCATCATGCATTGCCTGGCTCATTATCATATTTCCACAGCATGTTACTGCAAGCTACTTCAGCTTGTGGCATGCAATGTTAGGACAACAACAAACCCCACAAGCTGCTGGCCTGTTGTCTGTAGTTCACTTCCCTTTGCCTCCACTTGCCTTTGGTGTGCAGCTATGTGTAATACAAAATGCTGTACAGTGGAGGGAGGAGGAGGCACCTTTCAATGGCAGGCATTGCAGCTTGTAGGGAAAGGTGGTGGATCACTTCTACAACAGCCCAGCAATGTAGGAAATGTAGGTTAACCTCCTGAGTTCTCAGCATGAGGAACCGTTGATCAAATGCAGTCAGTGTTTGGAAGCTACTGTGTTTTGCACTTGGCAAATCATAGCTCGCCAGTTCATTTTTTAATATTAGAGATATGCCTCTGTTGTGAGTCTTCAGCATCACTAGGGTAACCCAGTAGAACTTAAGACAAATTAGATTACTTCTTCTCCTTTGTTTATTTATTTATTTATTTATTTATTATGGTGAAAATTTGGCAGAGTAAACCCCCGAAGGATTAACTACAATGTGAGCAACCATAACTTTTTGCTTCCTTTTACAGAAAATGCAGGATAAAACAGCATAACACACAACCATTTTCTTATGCATTCTAGATGCATTACTTCCCTAACTCCATTCTATATGCTGACTTCCAATAAGCTAATTCAATGAACTTGCTAAAAGACTAATATTTGCAAAGCGTTTTGGTGCCTTATTATAACAAGCAGATGAGTCATGCAGCAGACCTGCAATGACTGGAATGGATAATGCGCTCTGAGCATTGCAAAAGGAAGGAACCATTGATGTCTGAAGGGCATGTAGACAAGTGAAAGGGAGCAGGAGTCTGAAATAAAATATATTCCCTTCTCAAGGTGTCAATGTGTACATACTACAAGCTATTGCTGTGTGTTATCAACGCTGCTGTAGTTCTGACACCCATGAATAATAGTTATAGAGTCCATGTTTTATTCTGTTTCATATAAAACAGACTTGTTGTACTCTGTAACATCCAGTTTCCATGCAGATCCTGTAAACGTTTAGCATTTCCCTTTCTGTAATCTAACTGCAATGTCTCTTATGAGTTAGTCATTCAGCCAGCATATCAGTGAAATGAAAGCACTGACAATTCTGATCACACTTCCTCCTCATTTCTGACATCTGTGATAGTTCGCTGGCTAAAAAATGAAAGCAGTATTTAATCACATTTGTAATCCCAGGGATTTAAACTAGACAGACCTGGCTTTGCATCTGTGCCATCTTTTAATGCGGGCATACACTTCCCTTAATCTTGCTTTGCTGAAAAGTCATTTCTTTAATCCTGTGCCATTCCTGTACTCTGTTCTAGTTGGCATGACAAAATCATATTCATAACTTGTTGACAGACAAGTGGTACATTCAGTTACAGAAATTGCTTAAATAATCTTCCCAAAGAAAATTCTAATTCAACCGTTAACCTTTACATGTTCAAAGACTAGTTAGAAAAATGAAATTAAGCAACAATAGCTGCAAATTCAACATCAGATTTATGGAAAAAATCATGGACAAAGGTTGTTTACTAAATATCAGTAGAACCAAATTACCACTGACCTATAATGCTACCTTGTGTTTTAGGTGTTTCTGAGCACTCTGGCAGAGGTGAAGAGAAGAAGATGGTTAGTGTGTTGAGGAAGGAATTGTAGGGGAAAAATGAAATCTAGAGATTTGCCTTACCTGTGAAACATTTTCCTATCCATGATGTCCAAAATCTTCTCAGAGCCTAACACTCAAGGAAAGGAAACAGGCGATCCAGCTGATAGCACAGGGGGATTAAGGCTATCAGCTAGTAACAAGCTACTTCCTATGATCTGGGTTCGATTCGCTCAGCCTCTATAAGCTTACTGTGTACCTCAGAACAAGCCACTTCACTAGGTAGTGCTCTCCAGCTGAGCTTGAAACAGGTCCAGGGGGGATCTGGGTTCCAGCCCAGGCACCAAATACAAACCACAACCATACCTTAGAATACACTGCGGGAGGGTAAGATGGTAGCTATACCAACTTTAGATCTCGTAGTTGGCACAGAGGGTTAAGACCATGAGCTGTAGTTCCTGTAGTACAGGGTTTGCTTTCCTGAGCTTTCATTTGCCTACTGTGTGACCTTGAGCAAGTCATTTAACCAGATGCTGCTCCTGGGCTGCCCCTGTGCACCTACCTGGTTAATAAATGGGTAGTATTAACAAAGAAGGTGTCCATATACATATGTAGAACTCCCTTATGCTGAAAAGGGATGGTGACGGTACAAGTGGAGTAGCTGGACAGATGTCTCTCATCCTGTTGCACTGGCAGCCTCAGCTTGTTCAGAAAACAAACACTTTTACTCTGTGAGTGCACCCTGTGTTAAATTGAACAACATGAAAATGTAGTAGAAGCTCATATTCCAGATTCCTAACAAACACACTTCATGTAGTCACACCTTCTAACCTGTAGTTCATGTATTTTTATTATTCTCCTAAAATTCTACCAAAAAATGCATATCCATTCATAATTATTTGCTCAACAGGAAAGAAATTGTTATGACATATGCAGTGAAAAATACTAACGCTGCCTGATCCACATAATGTTTTTCTTGGTTATACCCATGCATATCTTAAATGTTTATGATGCCACTGAACACAAAGTGTTTCCTTTTGAACCTGTGACACGGTCTCATCCTTTCCCTTCTGTATGTATAGCTACTGCATAACTATGGCCACAGAATTTGGCAGCACTTATTAAATTCACTTACTTTTACTTCTTTTCATTACAATTGAGAGAAAAGTTATCCTAAACAAATCTTATCCTCAGAGCATCCAACAGCTCCAAAAATATACAGAGACCAGAAGAGGGAAGACGTGCAATATCGAACAAATGCTGGCAAATAAAATTGCAAGCATTTGTCTGTAGGAGATTATACATTAGCAGATGTAGAGATTTGCCTCTTCCTCACTATTGTGCAGCCTCAGAGTTGGTATATATAATTAGCAGGTGGTGTGTGGGGGGGGGGGGATGAAGGAAGTTTGCATGAGACTCAATGTTGTAGGTGTTTGCCCTTCTGGACTTGATGTCTTGTTTGATCATGAACAAGTAGATCCGTGTGTGTGTGTGTGTGTGTGTGTGTGTGTGTGTGTGTGTGTGTGTGTGTGTGTATATATATATATATATATATATATATATATATATATATATATATATAGTACTTTTCTGTTAAACCCCTACCACACGTCTCTCCATATTCCTCGAACACAAGGAAGACTGCAAGGTCCGTGACAGACAAACTGTAGCCAGTATAGAAAGAGTATTGTAGGTAAAAATCTGCAAGAGATGCGTACAGTTTCAAAAGGTCCTGCAAAAGATGTACTCGCTACTACACATAACCACAAACAGTAGCAATGAATACGAATGAAATATCACAGTGATTATCCTGGCATGAGTACATCTTTTGCTGTGGTGTGTTATCACACAGTCGAAAGATCAGCGCTACAAGAATTTGATATGTGAACAGAAGCTTACCACTGAATCCAAGGTCTGCATTTTGTAGGGCTCTCTTGTCCGTAGCAGTCCCAAAAGTACTGCAGGTGTATCACTGCCTGTTTCAGCCATAGACTGGACACACGTCAGAAATGTGGACGGATGACAGTTTGGTAGCCTTGCAAATACATGACCAGAAACATTCCTACAGAATGGTGGGTGATTAATGGACAACAATGAACCTTATGTAAGTTTGTGTCTTTCGGCTTTTCCCAGTTAGGGGTCGCCATAGCAGAACTCCGATCCGCTAATGATTGGTAGATGATTTTTATGTGCCGAGTTACCAGCCCTGACACACAACCTTCAACGAAGGTACGCCCATACATGCATGTCTCCACGCAAAAGATGCTCTAGCTGAGAATCGAACTGGTCAGTGTCTTACTGTGAGGCGACAACGCTACCGCAGCAGCACTACCACGGGACAATGAACCTTATGTAAGTACAGCTCCAAAATATGGAGTGCTGTGCTTATTCAGATCTGATGCTGTCCGAAGATGTCTGTCATGACTGCATGCCACGTCCCACAGAAATACACACATGTATACCAATTGCTGCCATGGTATTCATTTCATGAAGTCATCATTGACTGCAACAATAATTTCAAGAGCAGCAATGTAACAACCCGATCAAGTAAAAGGTAAAACAGCAGCTAGAAGAGGGAACAGCTCAGTCAAAACAGCACAATAACCATGCTTGTCAGGAATACGGCGAGACGCGTGGTAGGGGTTTAACGGAAAAGTACTATAGATATATATATATATATATATATATATATATATATATATATATATATACTTTCAAATCTGTAAATGCTGAAATACCAAATTTCAGTATCTCCAGATGAAAATGTTGAGAATCCTGTTGTTCGAAACTTCAAAATAATGAATGTGAGAATGCCAAATCTGTAGTATTTGTGGTGTGGTGTTTTGTGAATTGTATGCTGTTTGTGTGATGTAGATATGGCAGCCGATGTGTGGTTATGTACACAGGATTCAGGTAGGTGTTTAGTGTGAAAAGGTTTGGGAAAGAAATGTTGTATGTTTTAATTTGTTGGGAAGTTTGAGAAGTAAGTTGGGGTAGGTAGGTGACAGTATGTGTGTGTTAGTTTTGAAAGTGGCAATTTTTGTAGATGTGTAGTGTGTGCTTCCCATGGGTACGGCTTTAAAAGTGTGCAAAGGAAGTGTAGGGCACATAACAGTAGGCTTGTTGTTTTTTTGTGGTAGTGCGAACTTAGAGTTGACATATATAATAAGCAGGGATGCTTGCCCCCCCACACTTTAACATAGATTACTAGGTTTTGTGGGTGTGTTGTGGTGTGTGATGGCATAGGGAGGAAGGTTGTGTTTGTGTTTATCTCTGTATGTTGGATGGGAAAAAAAAAACAGAACATCACATACTGAAAATTCAATATTCTTAACTTTCAGTATAGTGACGTTAGTTGTTTTTTTCTTTTGTTGCAGTGGATTTTTGTGATTATGGTCTTGAGATACTGAAATTCAATATTTCATTATTTCGAGATTTGAAATTTTATATATATATATATATATATATATATATATATATATATATATATATATATATATATATACATGGGTTCCTATTACATTATCAAAGGATAATGTAATCGAATGGCCAAAACATTGAAATGGATGCATTTCGAAGTTTGAATTGTGGGATCGCTGTACAGTGTAGATTAGGCTATTTGCCCTTTCCTCACTGCAGTGCGATCTTGGATTGGAATATATATTTAGTGGGGGGTGTGGGGGGCGCAGCCCCCACACAATAAAAGTTTTGAAATGCGGCAGTGTCGATGTTTCGGTCGTTCGATTATGTTATCTTTCAATAACGTTATATGAACTCTATACACATATATATATATATATATATATATATATATATATATATATATATATATATATATATATTAGATATAGATATATATACATGTCTATATATGGGTCTCTGTTACAATGTAAATTTTCATTACATCAACATTCATAACAGCGAACCCAGACAAAAAGACACAACATTAAAGTGCCGTAACACAGAAAATGAAAACATTGACTACAAAGGCTGTTGCAGGGGTACAAGCCCCACTGCTCCTACTATTTATATATATATATATATATATATATATATATATATATATATATATATATATATATATACCAACTCCAAGATCTCAATGCAGCTGGGAATGGGCAAAAGCCCAAACCCAGCTGTACTGCAATCTCATACAGTCATTCACCCACACAGTTCGATCTTTTCAATTTTGGTGTTACGGCACTTCATTGTTGTACCATTTTTTTAACAGGGGCCACTAGATATAGATATATATATATATATATATATATATATATATATATATATATATATATATATATATATATAGATATATATATACATATATATAAGAATAGAATAGTTTTGAAATACACTACTGGCACACAACAGATATGTAATATTATTAAACATAATTGGTGTATTCTCACTAGTGACAAAAACATTAGAAGAATTGTTGGCAACGCACCATGTTTCTCATTTAGAAATAGTAAGAACTTAAAGCAGATTTTATATAATAGCTCTTTGATCAGATCTAAGCCAATTTTCAACAAAAAATGAACTTTTCCACGCCATATGTGTACCTGTTGTAAATACATTTTAACTTCAGATGTTTCTGTACATCCAGTGAATGGCAAAATACACAAGCTGAGATCTTATGCAGACTGCAGGACCAGAAACATTATTTATGCTGCTTGCTGTGTTTTATGCAGTTCCTTTTATGTTGGCAAGACTAACTGCCAGTTTAAGGAACGTATTTCAAAGCATATAAGTGACATTAAGTTAAATGATTCTAAGAATCCTTTGATGAAAGAAATACTGGAGAATAATGGTCACATCTTTCGTTTCTTGACCCTACAGGTCATTAATGAAAATACAAGGGGAGGAGATTTAGTGAATGTTACTGAGACAGCTGAGATGAACTGGATAGGTAACTTACATGCTGATAAGCTACCTGGGTTTAACAGCAACTTACCACTCAAACTAGCCATAAAGGAGCATAGACTATTGCAATGATTTTGATGCATTGGTGAATTTTTTATATAGAGAATTGTTTGCATATAAGGTTTGATCTGATGAAGGATACTGAGTTATCTGAAAGCGCTAATCTTTATGAATGTTTTATTGTATTAAAGTTTTAATTTTATGACAGCCGTGGTGGTTGCACTGGTTGCTGCAGTTGCTGTTGGATACTTTTTACTACAGTGCTTTCCTTTGATCATTTGATAGCCAGCTTCTTCTTTTTCTTTGTTTTATATATATATATATATATATATATATATATATATATATATATATATATATATATAGATATATAGATATAGTATGTGTGTAGATATATATACATATATAGACACACACACATATATAGATGATTACAATTCATTTGCTAAACTCACATTTGTGCAGCTCAAGTGAACAGCTTTACATTGTGAGGTAAAAGACATTTGGGCCAGTTCTGGTTGATTGATAAAGGTAAGTTGTGGTGCCTGGTGTTTGTGTGCGAATGTGTGTTTTAGCCCCAGGACCCCTTGTTCACCTCAGTAATGCGTGCTAACCTTAACCCTGACCCTAACATGTAGCCTACATTTAAAAAGCCCTTTCCAGATCGCTGCCACTATTCAGACAAATTTGAGCTGAATGTGTGGTAGGGCTATGGGTAAGTACACCAGAAAAGGATATTTCTTTCCATTTTCAATGTACTGTGCGACATGCTTGTGAGTTTTTTTTTCTCAATATGTATTATAATAATTATCTGTATTATGCTATTAACTTTCATTTTGCATTTTTTGTCCTTTTTCTGTTTTATCTGTAAAATATATTCTCGTTATTTTCACTCCCTTTACTAGTGTTAACTCATTACAGCCAAATGACACTTTTCCCCACACTGCCAGCCAATTAATATGTGATGCCCACCACTGGACCAGTAATCGAGAAGCCTCAATTCTCACCACTGGCACCTGCGGGTGATGTTCACTGGAAGGATGACAGGTACACACACAGTATTTCCAGATGTAGTTCTCTGCATCAAGTGCAATTTCCCTTAAGAGCACAAGAGACCACGGTCAGTCCAGGGCTGGTTTCTCCCTCTTCTTCCAGATTCCCAATAAGACTCCCCACTGGCACAGCTATAGAGTTGAGATCTCAGCTAAGTGACCAAGCCAAGACCTCTAGCACCCTCTCTGTCCAACCAGCGCTTTGTGTACCTGCCCAAGTAGCTGACACACATACTCTTTGAGGTTTGATTTACACACACACACACACACACACACACACACACACACGCACACACACACACACACACACACACACACACACACACACACACACACACACACACACACACACTCACACACACCTGGGAAACTAGCTATGCCCCCTTCTGCCCATACTATAAGGTAATTACCACTGCCACTAGTCACTCCTTTTCAGCTACCTTAAGGTCCTTAACAAAGGATGACAAATTTTACTGTGTAATTTTAATATTAACAAAAATGGTAATTTGACCAAAAGCAAGGTTGTTAGGAGTGGCCCACACAGTGTCACCAAATAAATGTGCAAGTACTCTCAAAACTTAAATATCTCTACACAGATCAGTCACAATCAAAGGTTTAAATATATTTAATAATAAATAATAAAAGAACAAGACAATACTAAATATACATTCACAGTGGCATCAGAGTTTAAAACCACAGGAAATATTTACAACATTGCAGGACAGTCTCAAATAAAGAAAGAAAAATAATATCTAAACTAAGCTTCACTATATTCTTGACTGAATCTAAGAGAGTTATACTATTCCCTAGTAACTTACTTATAGAGCAAGGCGGATGTGGTGAATGGCTCTTCTTGTTGTTGTCAGGTCCAAGACAGAATGCAGGATGCTCAGTCTCACCAAGAGACTTCTCAAAATAATATCTAAAATACTACTGCTGGGATAGCTTGCAGAATGGCATCATTTCTGGTCATCTGACTTCTAGTTCTCATGCAAACCCCCATTGCTAGCAGCTGGTAGGACTTAGCATCTACCTGTAAAAATACGCATACAAGGGCTTTCTCTCAGATCTTTGGCAGGTGTTGGCAGTCATAAAACAATTGTATTCTTCCACAGTTCAAGACTAGTAATTAGTTCACCCCAAAGACAATACAGAAAGCTACCTAGTACAGACTTTGTGTCTCTTGCTGCATTGAAACCTGAGAGATAGCCTCTTTATGTCCTAACCTATAAAGTGAACTAATTTAAGATATTTTACTAATGTTTGCTGGACTGAGGTTAACCCTCTGGTTTCCTCTGTTAACATATACATTTAAACAGTTACAATAGTACATGTACATTTCTGTTCTCTTCTAGTAAGGTACACTGTGGATACATTTTAAGCAGAAGCAAAGAATTTACAAATACCTTTTCAACATACATCTGTGCAAAGCAGTTTGATATACACATGACATACAGTTCTAACACATTTATAACCCAAGCATGTTATATGAATTAGTTTGACATTCACAAATGACATATAATTATTTACAAAATTCTAGCTAATTGTGCTGCTAGCACCTCTTTTCATCACACCTATGCATACCCATGACACAGAGACCTCTGATATAGGATAAATGGAAGGTGACACAGTTGATCAGGGTAATGTGGTTACTCCAGTTGCAGAGCTAGTATCTTCTCCCCATAGCCATCATGAGGGCTTGGTGCCACACAGGAGGGTTGATAGGGCTGCTCAGAGGAGGCCTGCTGTCCACCCTCCTCCTGAAGCTGGTGTATCATTAAGTGCCACCAGACATATATGTAGGGTCATAGTGGAGGCAAAGGCACTTTCCACCAGAGCTTTGGAAGAGATAGTATGACTACGAAATGTGCATTCTGACATGCATGACTCCTTGAACCGTGTGGATAACTCCTTGGACAGGATGAATGACATACTGGATCAGGCAGTGCCTGTTATGGAATGTGTGTTGGGGTAGTTTGACCATCCATGTTGCCAGAGAGCTACTACATCTTCTGATGAGAGCAGACATGGCCATGCAAGATCCCACTCCTGTAGTGACACTACATCCACAGCTCCATTAGTGATTGCAGTATTCACACCCAGACGTGGTAGGTCACAGGGATCTGGAAAAAGTCATGAGGAAATCTGATCCAGCAGACATCGCTCATGTTCAGGTAGTCCCATGACTTCTAGCCAGCATCATGGCAGTGCAACTCCTAGCAGAGGTGGTTCTCCTGGTCGGCGCCAGCTACACTGAACTCACTAGTCTACCATGAATGGCTCACTCACACTTGTACAAGATGCCAGGACGTAGGTCTAGCACACTGTTTGATTGTGTTCCTGTAGACACACACAAACATTGAAAACAAAATTCACTTGCTCATACCACCATGCAAGCTACCTTAACAGTACTGCTAAGTGCTGTACATCTGTTGTTACTGGCCGTGAACACTGCATACTCCGACAGATCCATTGTTTCTTACTCACAAACACTCACTTCTTTGGTGTCAGCCTTGCCCTCCCACCAGCCCCATCCCATGCAAATGATGATGACTGTGCCCTGCCCTTTGCACATGTTTTCTTGACTTAGGCTTGCATTTATGTCTGATGCACACAGTGGATAGCTAATACTTGCTTATTCACAAGCTTGCATTTCTCAACATGTATTGAAGAAGAAAAGTTTTTGATTTCTTGTTCCTACTCATTTTTGAATGATTGCTTCTATAGTTGTTGAGCCTCATTGTATTTCAGTTAGTATTGTCATTACAGAATTGAAAGCATTTGGTACTTAAGTCTTACTCCTTGGTATAGTTGTGTATATGGGAATACAACTGACCTAATCCATGGTTTATAGACTGTGGTCAATTGAAACGCTTTATGCACACTATTGTTTCAAATACTTAACTGTATATTGCAAAAATCTGACAGTGGAGATATTATTGACATAACTGTACACCTCAGACAAATGCTCTGCGTAGGGACATATACACATTTCCATATGGGAGTAATTGTGCCCTCTTGGATTGTCCCTGTATGATGTTATCAGAACACAGCCATTACATGGTTAAGTAAAGGCAGGGGAGTTTGACAGGCATCAATATTCGTATTTGTATGTGAGTGGGATCTTAGGCTTTGACCAGTGTAGTGACTGTGTGTTATCCTTTGTCTCTTAGCCAAAGCCAAGGCATACTGTGCATACCTCTGTCTGCCAGCACCACCTGCAGCTGGCAAATCTCTCATAGACTTCTCATCTGTACCTGCTCCTGCTGGCCCTGCCTATGGTCCTTGAAATTGTGATCTTGTCCCATGCCCCTGCTTTCCTTGTTGAAGCTGTTTCCTGAGAATTATATTCTGTTACTTGGCACACTCTGTAAATATTACAGCAGAAGTGCCTGGGCCATACTGCAGTGTACCTCCTAATATGTGTAGACACTAAAACTTTGGTTTGTCAAATCCAAACACATGTTTTATGACATTCTTTGTCTGAGCATGGGCCTCATATCCTTGCTGAGAGGGTTGTATAGGTTTCGAATAGGTGCCATGAGCTGGGAGTCCTCAGCATAACCTGCATCCCCCACTAGATGGCCTTGAAGAATGTCATCTCTAGCATACCTGGTATACAGCTCATAAGTGTGCCATCTGCGTGAGTCCTGGAAACTGCCTGGGTTACTTGCATAGACATTGCAGATTATCTCTTGGGCATTACAGACAAGCTGACAGTTTCTAGATTGGAAATCTATTATGAAGATGTACCTCTTTTACTTTTCCCCAAATGGGGCTTTTATTTCTTTGTGTATTCAGTCTATGCATATAATTCCTGAATGTTTCTTGTTTTCTCCTATGGAGTTTGTTGGAAACACATATGTTCCCTTGCATGTAGTATCATTTCATTTAAAAAACTGATGTAATATTCTAGGGGCTGAAGCCTGTAACATTCCTAATATATCCCCTGTGGGTCTCTGGAAAGTACCAGTACCTCGTATATGTAATGATAAACATACCTTTGCTTCCAATGGGATGGGTTCTCCATTATTTCCCTGGGGCCTGAGGTGTGGGGGAGGTAGAGGATGCATATTTCCTTCAATCTTTCTCTATCCACCCTGTTTCTCACAGTCATTTCTGTGTCATGCAGCCCATGATAAGTCAAACAGGGTCTAGGTCTAGCAGCAGCAGCAGTAGCACCCTGATGTAAAGCCTTTTGCACATACAGCATAATAAAAGCAGCAGCAACCCCTGCAGTGCTTTTTTTCCTAAGGGTAATTGTGCTGCATTCCAAAGAATTTTTGTGTACAGAACTAACGACTACACTGAATGTACATGATTGCTTTATAGCTTCCTGAATAGCTCCAGCATGTTGGATTGGTTAATTAGCATATACGTCAGCTCTTTATTCTGCCATTTATCTGGGTTTGGTGGCTCTACACATCATGTACAGCAGTTTAATGAATGCCAAATAGCACATCAACATGATAGCTACACTTAATGTAGCTGTTAATAAATCCAGACCCATATTTATGAGCATTATTCAGATATGTAAACATGTGGAGATTAATGCTTTATATAAGTATAGACAAAAAGAATGGGATGCACGTATCTTTAAGTTTAATGTCATAGAAGTTGTTAGAACTGACATGAAGAGAGTCAACGAGATATCATATACAAGGATAACAGAGTACAAGTTGATATGTAACTTTAGAGCTTATTACCCTCCAGGTCTGAATGGAACATAGTACTTAAAAACCTGAACTGAAATCAAGACCACTTAGAAGATAATTTGATTCTCTCTGAATTTAATTAGAATAGGGATTCAAATAGGTATAATGTAGGGCACAACAGTGTAATACATATTTTAGGTATTTTAAAAAATATATTTTAATAAGAGTTTTAGGGTCTTCTTTATGTAATTAATGTGCAAATGATGCCCATATTTTTATTGTGAATATGTTAATAAGTGTTGATTGCTCCTAAATAGGTATTGCTTATTTTATATCACATGGTTATGATTTCTTTATATGAACTCCTTCACGATACATATTCTAACAACATTAGAAAAAGCACGTTAGTGCAAAAGCTTGATTTATTTATTTATTTTATTTCACAACTGTTTACCAGAAAAGTCTGAATGCAATCATTTCCCATTTTCAGTGGAGGCCTGGGGAGAAAAGCTCCACATTGACATAATATGGCTACAGTTAAATAATGCAGTTATTACAAAACTGAATACAGAAGAACAACACATTAATTAGGTAAAAAAATCAAAGCATCAGTTCATACAGAATGAACTTATAAATACTTATGCATGCAGTGCAAATATATAGATACCTTTCAAGAGGGTCTGATGCAGGAAAAACAACTGGTGCCAGAGCTATGGACTAAAACTAAATGTGAAAAAATGCATAATAGTACCCTTTGGAAAGATTTCCACCCCTGGAACTTACTTCATTGATCATACACCCCTAAAAGTAGATACAGTGGTCAGTAATCTGGGAAAAGTCTCAAATAAATAAAAAAAATCTAACCTATACTTTACTATATTCCTATCCGAATCTAAAAGAGTTACTATGCCCTAAAAACTTACTTACAGCAAGGCAAGTGCAGAAGGTGATGATGAGTGGATGCTTCTAAGTCAAAGACAAAATACAAAATGCATAGTGACATCACTTTTTGTCACCTGACTTAAGTTCTCAAGCTACCCCCTTTGTCAGAAACTAACAGAATTTAACATCTCTGTATGAAAAATACATAGTCTTCAGATGTTTGCTCAGAGCTGTGCAGCTGCTAGGAAGTCATAAAGCAATAAAACACTTCTGCATCTCAAACCTAGTAATTACTTCTCTTCCAAGACAATACAAAAACGTCTAGCTCTAAACATTGTATCTGCTACTGAGCTGAAACTGAGAGATAACTTTTATAGCACAATAATAAAACAATTTAATTTCAACTTATTTTCTTGATGTTTTGCAAGTTAACCCTCTATGTTCCAGTTTCTACTATTAAAACATATACATTTACTATATAAATATACAATTTTTTGTATATTTTTTAAAAAAAATTTAAAACATATATATATATATATATATGTTTATTTATATATAAACATATATATATATATATATATATATATATATTTTTTTTTTTTTTTTAAACAATTTTTTAAAAAATACAATATTTACACAATTACAATAGTTTATATACATTTCTATTCTAAGCCAGCAGGGCATGCTGTGGTTACATTTTTAGCTTAGTATTTTACACCTTTACATACACTTCTGTATGAATCATATCAATATTCACAAATGACATAGAATTATTTACAAAATTCCAGATAGCTGGGCTGGCAGTATTTCCTTTTGTGACAGATAAAATTTCCATAAGTTCACAAATAAAGTTTATTTCTCTTGAAGCCAAACTATCCATCCCCAAAAGTGTTTCAAGAAAATATTTGGGACCTACATCATGGGTTATACTTGTAGAAATATCAACCACGTCAACTGTATGGAAACTGATATTATTCCTGCAATGTTCAGGTGTTAATTTCTGTAAAAAATCCCATGAGTCTTTCAATATGTGTGGGTACTAATTTAAAATATTTCTCAGTTTTCTATCAATATATGTAGCTAGTGGGTATGTCTGAAATTTTCATGAAGCACTTTTGGAAATGGGTAGTTTGGATTCAAGAGAAATAAAGTATCATCCATTGCTCTTTCATAGGTTCATAGGTTCATACTAGGCTATCTGCCCTGGGGCATTTATAAGCCTAGCCCGATTGTGTTTGGCTTATGCCACCCCTTGATTTGAGTATACTGTGCCCTTTTTAAAGTTTAGTTTACTGTGCCTCTGTCTAATAGTGACACAGAAGTAATCCCCGGGACAAACCTACGATCCCCCATCCACTCATCAAGATTCTTCTTGAAGAGAGTCAGTGAGGTGCTCTGCCTAACATGAATTGGAATTCTATTCCAGAGTGAAGGGAGCCTCTGGGTTATGAATCTGTCCCTCCAGCATGTTCTATTTATTTCTGTGCTGAGGTTCAAATCCCTCGAGCGCATGGCTCAAAGGGATTTAGATTTACTGAGGTGGAGCATGTCCATTAATTCTGGGTTGGACATAGCTTTATATGTCAGGCATAGATCGCCTCGAAGTAGGCGGTATGCAACTGAGTAGAGCTGGAGTTTTCTTAACCGAGCAGCATATGGCATCTGTTTGAGTCCCTTGATCCTCCTGGTGAGGTACTTTTGGGGTCTTTCTAATTGCTGCAGGTGTCGGGTAAGGTACATCCCAAAGGGGGCATTGTATTCTATGATGGGCCTGATGAGGGATGAATAAAGGGCCACGATTACCTCTCTTGATCTAGATGTGAATCCTTTCATGATGAGGTGGGCTATGTAGAAGGTCTTTCTAACCACTTTGGCAATGTGGTTGTCAAAGGAAAGATTGCTATCAACTTGGGTCCCCAGATCCCTAATTACTTTCTCTGTACTTAATGGGTTACCACCTATGTGGTAATTTGTGGGCACATTGTTTTTGCCAAAGGGTATGACTATACACTTTTTGGCATTTAGCTTTAGACCATGGCTTTGGCACCAGTTATCCGTCTCTGCGAGACCTTTTTGAAGGATGTTTGTGTCAGCTGGAGAGTCAATTATGGCGCCCAGTTTGCAGTCATTTGCGAACTTGGTGAGCCATAGTCCTCCCACGTTGGCCTGTACCTCAGAAAAGTAAATACCGAACAAGAGAGGTCCCAGGACAGAACCTTGTGGGATGCCACTTGTGACCGGTTTTGAGTCTGACATGGCCCGAGCAACTCTGACTCTGTGGGTTCTGTCTTTGAGCCAGTTTGCAACCCATCTTGTGACATAGGGGTTTATATTTAGGCTGGATAGCTTATCTATGATGCTTGAGTGGGGTATTGTGTCAAATGCCTTTGCAAGGTCGAGATAGGCTGTGTGGACTATCTTCCCTTCATCTATGGCCTTGGTGACTGTTTTGAAGAAGTCGACCAGGTTCAAAAGGCAGGCTCTGCCCTTGACGAAGCCAAATTGGGTAGGATCTAGTGTCTGTAGGTCCCCAATGTCTTTGTTTATGAGTTCCATGATGATCCTCTCCATAGCCTTGCATACTAGGCTAGTCAGGCTTATGGGGCAATAGTTTCCAGGGTCCGCAGAGGCGCCACCTTTGTGGAGTGGGACCACTGTTGCTGTACGCCATTCTTTGGGCACATATCCTGTAGTGAGGCTGAGATTGTACAGCAGTTTTACTTGAGGGATTAGTTCTTCTTGGAGTTCATGTAGGACACAACCCGGGACACCATCTGGTCCCATGGAAGCAGTGTTTTTTGCTTTGGAGAGGGCGGCCTTCACCTAAGCATCAGAGATGTTTGGGAGGCTGCACTCTGCCAGGATAGATACTTGCTCTTTTGGGGGTTTGCACTGAACCTGTCTGCCAGGATATTGGCGATGTCTGTGGGTTCAGTGTATTTTTTGTCGTTTAGAATCAACTCAGAACAAGTCTGGGAGTTGCATCCCAGGTTCCTAACATAACTGAAAAAAGCCTTATGATTGTCTTTAGTGTCCTGTGCAATTTTTCTCTCGAAGCTGGCCTTGGAGGATTTTATGAGGGATCGTAATTTTTTGCTAGTACTGATCAGAGATGCCTTCCCTTTTAGGGATTTTGCTCTATCATGTAGTAGCTTCCAACTTCTGTTGTACAGTTTATTTATGGCTGGGATCCACCAGACTGGACGCCTGCCTTTGGATGATTGGGTCTTGATTTTGTTTGGGATAGCATGATCCATGCATTCCTGGAGATGTCCGTAGAATGCGTTTATATAGGATTCTGCAGTTTGGGCCGTAGTTTCCACTGGCTCTGGGGCCTTGAAGGATTTCACTTCGGTTTTGAGAAGTGTGAAGTTCACTTTTGAGACGTTTTTCACTGTGGTTTTCTGGGCTGGGGGTGGGATCGGGATGTGGATATCCAGTGAAATTAATTTATGGTCTGATCTTACCAATGAGGGATATACTTCTGGTATGAAGTATAGAGTCCCTATGTTGGTAATTATCAGGTCTAGTATGTTTTTCCCTCTTGTGGGAGTGGTGACTAGTTGTTCCATAGCATTTGAGTTTATAAATTCCAGGAACCTTTGGGCTAAGGTGCTGGGGCTTGAGTAATGCTCCCAGTCTATGTTTGGGTGGTTGAAGTCGCCCAATATAATGGTGTTCGGAGAGATCTTCATGTTCTCCAATGTTTTCAGGAAAGCCGAGTGGGATTCCTGACTTTGAGAGGGTGGTCTGTAGGATGCTATAAACTAAAAAGCAGTCTTGCCCACTGTCAGTTGCACATGGATGGTCTCCTATACTTCGTGCAATGCCACTAACCTGGAGGTGTGGATATCCTTGATAAATATGGAAACTCCCCCTCCTTTTGTGGTTCGGTCCGGGTTTTGGGGTCGAAAAGCATGATATGAGGTATAACCTGGTAGTGCTGGGGTGCTCTCTGGAGCCTTGAACCAGGTTTCTGTCACTGCACAGATATCGATGTTCTCCATACTGAGGAGAGCTTCGAATGCATGCATCTTGAGGTTAAGACTTCTGGCGTTTAGCAGCATTACCCTTAGTTTCTTGTTCCTTGTGCTGTCTATGGAGGTGGGTTTGACTTTTGAGCCTTGCCTAAAAAAGGCACTATGGGGGTGGCAAGAGCCTTTGCCAATATCCAAAAGCCCAGGGGTGACAGGTGCAAGCCGTCCCTAGCGAAGCAGCGTGGCTTGTCGAGCATGTCATCCCAGGCTGACAGACACTGGATCCCCTTTGAATGACACCAAAATTTTAGCCAGTTGTTAAAATCGATCATTTTGTCTTTATACTGTGGCATCATTCTAGGTGAGGGTAAGATGCTGCTCAAGGGCCAGGGTCATACCGGCCTGGGCTACATGATCAGAGAGCTCCTCTATGTCTCTTTTCATGTAGTTGAGGGAGGTACGTCTCAGGTCATTCACGCCAGCATGTACAATGACTGAATCATATTTGTATTTGCTTTGGAGTGACCTGAGTGCTTGCGTTATGTGGCGGATCCTAGCGCCCAACAGGCAGCTCACTGTGACCTTCTCTTTATTTATTTCAAATGTGAATTCACTGGTGTATCACTCCACAACACTGACTGCATCAAAGTTGCCACTGCTTTCTGCTCCTTTCCTTGTTGTACAATTGCAGCTGAACTTTTATACTGTTTTTTTTTACTGAAGGTTTCAGAGCCTCTTCATGTGGCAAGTGATCAGATGCTTCCCATTCCACCTATTTCTTCCCATTCCACCTATTTCTCTTTAATTTGGGGACTCATTGTTCATCATGCTTTTGGATTTTCTACATTAAAGACCATTTCACAGGTAATCCATAGCTTCAGTTTCTATTTCTTTAACTTCTCCAATTACTAATCCTCTTTTCCTGCTTCCCTCTTTGCTTTCTTATTTTTTGTATTGTGAAATTTTCCATATTTGGATGTCTTTACCTGTATTTTTCTTCAAATATTTTTGGTGCTGCTTTTTGCATTGATTAATTTTGCTTTCTCTTATGTGTAAACATTGCACCATATTAAATCTCTTTTTCTTTCCCATGTCCATATTTCTTCTTCAGATGTCTCCTGCTCCACCTGGTGGACAGGTATGCTGTAGGGGTATCTCTGGTGGTGGCAAGGAAGTCCATGGTAAATGGTGCTGTATGCCAGGTGCAGAACACCACCAAATCCAGGTGTTAAAGAGTCTCTGACAATGGGCAAGCATGCAGTAAAATCTTAAGTGCAGAAGAAAGGACAAAGGTCAAAACCATGTTCTTGAAGTGCAGATACCCAGTGGATGGACACAACTTGAAGTTGCACACATCTAAAGTGGTTTTGATGCATCTGACTTGACAGGTACAAGGAATGATTTCCAATAAAACATTGGGTTTCTTAGCATACAAAATCTCTACAGCTACCAGACCCAAAAGGGGGTCTGGAAGAAGGTCAGACGTTCCTCCAAACCCATGGATGTAAAAGTGGAGAATGACATAAGTTGGGAGGGGTAAGGTCACTTTCCAGAGTGCGACCTCCACAGAATACATACAGTACCCTGGAATTAAATTTACTAACTCTCCAGCTAGGCTAAACCTGGAAAAGGCTTCCTTATAAACATAGCCCTTACTTAGCAAACACTGATTTCAAGATAGCTGAGAGACTGATGTTGATGTTGCTGCTATATTTAGTGAGTTACCAAGAGAAGATCACCTTTCCCTTGGCAGATGTACCAACACTGATGATTCCTTACAAAAGGAAAGATTCATTCTGGAGTCACAGTTCAAAGAATACATATCCTCTACACTAGCAAAGCCTTTCTTCCCCACTAAAGATGGTCATCCATCTCTTAAAAAAGATCTTCCAAAAAAAAAAAACACACACAACCACACACACACCTACACACACACACGCACACACGCACACACACACACACACACCTACACACACACACACACACACACACACACACACACACACACACACACACACACACACACTAAAACTGATATCCTAGATTTTCTTTTTCGTCTCCTCACTGAAAGAACAGCCTGGGCAAGATGATCCTGCAGAGGAAAGCAATGGCAAACACAGGCCTTATCACAGCCGAATCAATATTCCACATAGCAAACGACATCAGCTGCAGTGTTCAAAGATTTTCTTACAGCAAAGCCCTTTGGAGTTTACAGCAGAGAGGCAGCTTTCTCTACAGTCTAATGTACAAGGCTATGAGAAAGCATTTAGGGGTCACAAACATTTGTTTCCTTGTTGAGTTTTAAGGTAGATAACTGCTGGGATCTCGACGACCCATGCTAGGCAAGCAAAATAATGAAGGCGGTCTCGGATGATAATCCACAACTCACACAATCTCATGGAAATTTAGAGAATGGACAAACTGTACATCAACACCCTGATTGGAGAATGAACATTCTCCAGCAGGGTATTAATGTGCAAATAATTCCCACTGACAAACGAGTCTGCCTCTTCACAGCAGCATATCAAGCTGGCATGGAGCTCAGAATGCAAAAAAAAAAATAACAGCCGCTATTGTTTTATTCTCACTAAGCAGCAGTTCTGCTGTTTAGCAAGCGTAACATGTAAAACAAAATAAATGAGAGAGATTGTGTGCGTGTGTGTGTGTGTGTGTGTGTGTGTGTGTGTGTGTGTGTGTGTGTGCGTGTGTGTGCGTGTGTGTGTGTGTGTGTGTGTGTGTGTGTGTGAGTGAGGGAGAAAGAGATTGAGAGAGTGAGAGAGAAAGCGAGAGTGATCTTGTGACTGAATGCGTGTATGAAAGTAGAGGAGACTGTGTGTGTGAGAGAGATCGAGGGAGAGTGAGAGCGATCGAGAGTGAGAGCGATCTTGTGTGAGTGAGTGCATGTATGAAAGCAGAGGAGACTGTGTGTGAGAGAGAGAGACTGAGAGAGAGAGAGAGAGTGAGAGCATTCATGTGTGAGTGAATGCTTGTACGGAAACAGAGGAGCCCGTGTGTGTGTGAAACTGAGAGTGAGAGTGATCTTGTGTGAGTGAATGTATCTATGAAAGCAGGGGAGATTGTGCGTGTGTGTGTGTGTGTGTGTGTGTGTGTGTGTGTGTGTGTGTGTGTGTGTGTGTGTGTGTGTGTGTGTGTGTGTGTGTGTGTGTATGCATGAGAGTGAAAGCAGAAGAGACAGTGTATGTGTATGGGAGAGAGAATGGGCTGTATGTAAAATTGTTGTGTTTTACTTGGTTATTATTTTTTAAGCACTATATTACTTTTTTATATATGTTTGATGTAAAATGCTTGCTCCCAACACTTTTAACTTATACTACAGCAAGTGTGAAACATTAGGCAGAGGAACTATTTTTCATTAAAAATATAAAAACATAAAATAGTACTTAAAAAAATAAATAAACAAGTAAAACACAACAATTTTACAGAGAAGTGCAATAATGCCCTCCAAGGTGTGTGCTAATGCGTAATTAATGCCCTTCCAGAGGTGTAGAGGCCCAACACCGTCCCTGGGTGGGCGTTAATTACACATTAACTCACACCCTGTCAGGCATTATTGCTTGCATACAAAAGTACTAGTATTTTGAGGGCTTATAAGCATGCAAGTCAAGTTGCAAAAAATGACATCACAAAAGATGGATTTCACAGCAGAAATTGACCAAGATTCCACTTCAGTCTGCAGCAAGCAGGCATTGCACTGCAGTGCAAATGAGAAAGAACAAGAATAAAACAACAAAACTAAAGCTGAGGTCAGAGCCACAATAAGAAAAAAACATTTATGAGAAAAACTGTAACATAGAAAGGACTTCCTGCTGTCAAAGTTTGGGATATGAAAAAGGAAGCTCAACCACATCAAACTTGGCCAAGGAGAATTATAAGGTGGATGGAGAAAACTGTTCTTCCAGGACGTGGCAGAGGACTGGGACTCATCTTTGGGAAGGCCTGGAATGATAAGACCAAAATAAGATGGCAGAATGAGATGGCCAGTGGCAGCTCATTAGAAAAGGATACTGCTCAACCATCATCATCATCATCACCATCCACCTATCAAGAGTAGAAACCATCTGTCTAAGGGTGTCTTGTTGCACTCGCTCAGCAGAAATTGCCTCATGTTTACTGACAACCATTTAATTCTCAAACAGATATGGTATGTGAGAAATGTATTTACACAATGTCACTGGAAGCAAAGCTCGCTCAAAAAAGCACTCCTAATGTCAGTCACAGTGTCAGTACTACACATGGTGCACGGTGCACCCTTAACACACAGCTTAAAGCAGACACATAGATACATGCTGAGGCACTCAAATGTAGCTTTCCTAAACCCCAAATAACTCCTAGATGAAATTCACTTAACAAATACCCTCAGCAGTGCAGAATACACTCTTTCAAACTACACCCGCATCAACACCTACAGTCACATGACATGGAGCCTCTACTTCTAAGCCCATAAGGCAAGCCACCACACAATCTAACATTCTGGACATTGGAAACTCCATGGTGAGACACATAGATGTCCCTCTCAACAGGCTGAGTAAGGAGAAAGTCACGGTCAGTTGCTTATCAGGGGCCAGGATCCACCACATTTTGCGCGCATTCAGGTCAATCAACCACAGGCATGACTCATCCTGATGAGTGACATCATGGAACTTTAAGATATGTGTGTGAGAGAGAGAGAGAGAGAGAGAGAGAGAGAGAGTGAGAGCATTCCTGTGTGAGTAAATGCATCTATGAAAGCAGGGGAGATTGTGTGTGTGTGTGTGTGTGTGTGTGTGTGTGTGTGTGTGTGTGTGTGTGTGTGTGTGTGTGTGTGTGTGTGTGTGTGTGTGTGTGTGTGTGTGTATGCATGAGAGTGAAAGCAGAAGAGACAGTGTATGTGTATGGGAGAGAGAATGGGCTGTATGTAAAATTGTTGTGTTTTACTTGGTTATTATTTTTTAAGCACTATATTATTTTTTTATATATGTTTGATGTAAAATGCTTGCTCCCAACACTTTTAACTTATACTACAGCAAGTGTGAAACATTAGGCAGAGGGGCTATTTTACATTAAAAATATAAAAAAATAATATAGTACTTAAAAAATAAATAAACAAGTAAAACACAACAATTTTACAGAGAAGTGCAATAATGCCCACCAAGGTGTGTGCTAATGTGTAATTAATGCCCTTCCAGGGGTGTAGAGGCCCAACACCGTCCCTGGGTGGGCGTTAATTACACATTAACTCACACCCTGTCAGGCATTATTGCTTGCATAAAAAAGGACTAGTATTTTGAGGGCTCAAAAGCATGCAAGTCAAGTTGCAAAAAAATGACATCACAAAAGATGGATTTCACAGCAGAAATTGACCAAGATTCCACTTCAGTCTGCAGCAAGCAGGCATTGCACTGCAGTGCAAATGAGAAAGAACAAGAATAAAACAACAAAACTAAAGCTGAGGTCAGAGCCACAATAAGAAAAAAACATTTATGAGAAAAACTGTAACATAGAAAGGACTTCCTGCTGTCAAAGTTTGGGATATGAAAAAGGAAGCTCAACCACATCAAACTTGGCCAAGGAGAATTATAAGGTGAATGGAGAAAACTGTTCTTCCAGGACGTGGCAGAGGACTGGGACTCATCTTTGGGAAGACCTGGAAAGATAAGACCAGAATAAGATGGCAGAATGAGATGGCCAGTGGCAGCTCATTAGAAAAGGATACTGCTCAACTATCATCATCATCATCATCACCATCCACCTATCAAGAGTAGAAACCATCTGTCTAAGGGTGTCTTGCACTCGCTCAGCAGAAATTGCCTCATGTTTACTGACAACCATTTAATTCTCAAACAGATATGGTATGTGAGAAATGTATTTACACAATGTCACTGGAAGCAAAGCTCGCTCAAAAAAAGCACTCCTAATGTCAGTCACAGTGTCAGTACTACACATGGTGCACGGTGCACCCTTAACACACAACTTAAAGCAGATACATAGATACATGCTGAGGCACTCAAATGTAACTTTCCTAAACCCCAAATACCTCCTAGATGAAATTCATGTAACAAATACCCTCAGCAGTGCAGAATACACTCTTTCAAAACTACACCTGCATCAACACATACAGTCACATGACATGGAGCCTCTACTTCTAAACCCATAAGGCAAGCCACCACACAATCTAACATTCTGGTCATTGGAAATTCCATGGTGAGACACATAGATGTCCCTCTCAACAGGCTGAGTAAGGAGAAAGTCACGGTCAGTTGCTTATCAGGGGCCAGGATCCACCACATTATGTGCGCATTCAGGTCAATCGACCACATGCATGACTCATCCTGATGAGTGACATCATGGAACTTTAAGATATGTGTCCCAGGCTGGTACAAGCCTAGCACTGAGCAGCATTTTACCTTCTCTAAGGTAAAGGTCACAATACAAACAGAATATGACTGACTATAATAATTTGTTTAGTTCCTGATGTCATTCTAAGGGGGGGGGGGGTGCAATATTTGTCAGCATGGAAGGAGGTGATCAACAGACCATGCTGCTTTGCCAGGGATGTTCTGCACCTCTCTCCTGTAGGCTTTCAAATATTACCTAACACATTGTCCTCCCCTTGGAGCCTTTTTTAGGCAATGACAAACTGAAAGTACTTTTGATACAGCAAATCAAAGCCAAGACAATCTAAAGGTATTACTGCTCAATGCTAGGAGTTTAAACAAAAAGCATCACTCCCTACAAGCTCTCTTCGCCCTAGAGAATGCTGACATCTCTGCAGTCACTGAGATATGGTTTAAAGCCGCTGAGAGCGCACTGGCAGTGCAAGGCTATAATGGTTGCCACACATTTAGATCAGCTACTACATAAGACATGGACTAAAGGTGGAGATATCTTAATTTAGATTAAAAATAAATATACCTCATGGCTGGTCAAACAGGACAATGCACGTGAGCTTATCCGTGTTCAAATCACCATAGGGAAAATTCCATACCATTTCCTTTCAAATTATAGGCCCTCATCTCTGACCCAGGAAACCCATAACATGTATTTAAACTTTACACTCACCATCCAACCCAATACCATATTCATTGCCCCACTATTAACAGGTCTATTTCAAAGTATCAAACTGCCCTATTGTTGAACCTGATATGGTCGAGACCATATGGATGACAATTCAGTCCGTTGATAAACAGCATACACCCCCACAACACTTGAAAACAACACAAACAACGGTTTTGCAGGGAGGTAAGCCCTCCGCCCCCCCCCCCATATTCCTGCTAATTATATATACCAACTCTGACATTGCACTACAATGGGGAAAAGTTTAAATTCCCTGATCCCTACTGTACCACAATCTCAGTCAGAATGGTTTGATAGACTGAATTGTGAACTATATGGTCTCAACCATATCGGGTTCAACAATTTGGCCATTCAATACTTTGAAATAGACCATCATTAACCTGGAATTATATATGACACCAAATGTACAGGCACAGAGATTCCTGGATTTTGTAAACAAAAACTCCCTGGATCAGATTGTCAGCACACTGACCAGAGGTGCAAACTTACTGGATCTGGTCTTCACTAATATGGGAGAGTGTGCACACCACGTAACATAATGTCTTCTCTGGTAAGATCAGACCACAAAGTGGACTCTTTTTTTAGTAAAAATAAAACCTGAAAGTTCAGCTAATCCTGGAGTATTCATGACTACTCAAAGACTAACTTCCTACACAATTTCAAGCCCCCATAAACCCTGAGAACACTGCTACCTATGATGGAACTGTTCACAGAAACCCTACACAAGCATGTTAATAGCCGCACACAGACAGCTGTACCCACCAGGAAGAAGTAGTGAACTAACTCAAAAAACAAGATGCCCTGGTGGAATCACAAAATCAATAGGCTGTATAACAGAAGGAAGAAAATTAAGGCACAAATTAGGAGGTGCAGCACCCAGCAGGATAAAAGCACTCTCATCAAACTAAACAAATAACTCAGAGGACAAATAAAGTCTACCAAAGCCAAATCTGGCCTTCTAGGACAAGGACAACCACAAAGCATTCTTTAGCTATGCCCACAACTTCATAGGCAATACACAATTGTTTCCAGAGCTCATTATTAATCCAGCCACCTATACTGAGCCAGAAGCTACAGCAAACCTACTGATTGACAAATTCAACTCCAACTTTACCTCCTCTATCCACGCCTCACCTCCCATCAGGAAATACCACTGAATATAACTCCTCCTACTATCACTAGGGAACAGGTCCTTAATGCTGTCTCTAAGGCCAAGAACACTTGATCAATGGGTCCAGACAATATTCCAGGATGCATTCTAAATAGCAAGAAACATAACCTATCAGGGCCACTGGTGTTACTACTGAAGCATAGCCTCCTCACAGGCTTCTCGCCATGTGAATGGAAGACTGCAATGGTCATCTCTCAGCACAAGGACAGGCCATCAATGGACCCCAGTAATTACAGACCCATTAGTCTGACTAGTCACAAATGCAAAGCCATGAAAAGAATTATCATGAAAATTATTACAAATGACCTAGGAAACCTTCAAACAATGGACCCAACCCAGCTTGGTTTCATCAAAGGCAGCTCATACCTACTGAACCATGGACTTCTTTGAGAAAAGTCATCAAGGAAATGGATGAGGGCATAACAGTGCATACAACCTACTTTGACCTAGCTAAGTCATTTGATAAAACAGCCCACTTGGACATTGTAAAGAAACTCCTGGAATTATGCACAAACCCCTGTGTAAATCACTAGTTAGCCAGCTGACTCACAGACAGGACTCAGGAAAGTAGGATTGGAGAGACCACCCCCACAAAAAGTAATCTCACCAGTGGAGTCCCCAAGGGCTCTGTGCTGGGTCCACTCCTCCTTGCTGTCTGTTTTTCAGGACTCAGGATTACCAAGTTTGTAGATTACTGCAAGCTTGGAGCAATCACAGACATCTCCCAACATACTAACATCTTACAGGAAGGTCTAACACAGGCAAATGATTGGTCCTAAAACCATGGCTTAAAATGCAGTGCCATGAAATGCATAAGACTATCTTTTGAAAGTTGGCCACCAAAGAAAGCCACCTCATTGACAAAATGCCACTAAAAGCAGACACAGTAGTCAGGGATTTGGGGGATCATGGAGGTAGAAACCTGGCTTTCGACCAACATGTGTCTAAGGGTCTATATTATAACATCAAAGTTTTAAAACTTTGAATGTTATAATATAGAACCCTTTAAAGCGAAAGCTGACAATAGTGAAGCCTCAGAAAATTGAAATTTTACCTAGAGTAAAATTTCGGTGGTCCGTTCCATGGCTTTGCTATTTACAGCACTGTGGTGCAATGGTTACGGACCGGGTTTAGAGAAGTGACCGAACGGAGGTTATGAAATGGGTTCAGGTAAGTGTGGTGCAATGGTTATGGACCAGGTTAAGGTAAGTGAGAGAACGGACTGGGGTAAGGTGAGTGTGCAATAGTTAGGGACTTTAGGGTTAGGGCGTAGGTGAGGTGAGTGTGCGGTAGTGACAGACTTTAGGGTTAGGGGCAGGTTAAGTGAGTTAGGGTTAGGGTGCAGGTGAGGTAAGTGTGCGATAGTAACAGACTGTAGGGATAGGGGTGGGTTAAGTGAGTTAGGGTTAGGGCGCGGGTGAGGTGAGTGTGTGAGAGTTATGGACCTTAGGGTTAGGGTTTGGGTTAAGGTACGTGGATAGATAGTAGTGTATGTACAGTTTAGTGTAGGGTTATATGTAGGATTTTAAGTGTATGTTTGTGGATTGCAGTTGTTTTGGTGTGCTTGTGTTGTGTGTGTGTATGTTTCTTGGAACAGTGAATTTTTTCCCTGGGAACAAAATTCACTGTTCTGAGTGTTCGATGTTATGATTGTTTGACTGAAATGGGTCGATATTATAGCATTCAAAATTTTGAGCGTTCAATGTTATAATATAGACCCATGTCTAAGGCTGTAAGAAAATCATTCTATGTCACTCAACTTATAAGGAAGAGCATGGCATCTAGGTCCAGGGAGGTTATCGTGCCACTGTTCTCAGCCGTAATCAGACCCATCCTTGAGTATAACACCCCCTTTTGTATGTACCTGACCAGACACATGCAAACCTGGAATGTCCACAGAGGTTCCTCACGAACAGAATATACAGTGTAAACACAATGACCTGTGTAGATCATCTTAAAGCCCTATGTCTATACTCTGTTTCCTACAGACTGCTGAGAGGTGATTTATGCCTGGCATACAAGGCTTCCTTGGCTCTTGCTCTTATGGACCTTTTGCATAACTGCAAAATGAACAGAACCAGAACTACTTGATCTAAGGATTTAAACTTTGCTTGCGACTTTAAATAGGATATATTCGAGGGACAGGTACATACAGTAAACTCTCAGTTAACTCGAAGTCAAGCAACCAGAAAAAAAAAAAATCGAAGAAATGCAGTACAATTTTCATGTGTTGCACCTTCTGCCCCCCCTCCCCCCTGAAACATACCTTACATGTTTAGAGTTTTAGAATTTTAAAAAGGAAGATAGGAATAAATTCCCTCTCTCCCCAACCTAAGAATAAGTCAAACCAAAAAAATAGTATAGGGTACAGTATTAGTCAGGTCTATTTTTAATAGTAACTCTCAAGCAACCAGAAACTACAGTTATCCGGCATCTACCAGTCCCCATGGATGCCGGTTAACTGAGAGTTTACTGTATTTCAGAGCATTGCCCTTCTCTGGAATAGGTTTCCCATCCACTGTTCAAGAACAACCTGGTCCAGTGGATGGGAAAATGGACGTTCACTCCTGGTCTGACAACTATGTCTCTGATGGACAGTGGTAGTTGTTAATCATGCCCTAACTAACACACACCCCTTAAAATAACCTCTAAGGCACAATAACTCTTGAGATATATTTGGGTTGCATGACCAGACTCATAAAGGTCCCATTGGTCGTTAATCTAGTATAGACCTATGAATCTATAAACCTATGAAATACATCCTCAGATGTATCCTTAACAGCAAATGAATAAAAAAAACAGAATGCAAGGCATTGCAGCTCTCCAACCCACTCCCACCCTGACTAAACTGTCCCTGGTTTGCTTCTTAGTGCTGTACATTACCTTTTCAAGTAAATCACTGAGGAATACAGTTAGTCAATAGTGCCAGACATTGAGTTTCATACTTCTATTTTTTTTTTTCATGAATTATGCTGATGGACTGCCTGTTGTAGTTGGCACTGTCTCTGTCTCTCACTCTGTGTCGCTTATGGTCTTATGCACACAAGCATGCACTCACACACACACACACACACACACACACACACACACACACACACACACACACACACACACGCTTTTCTTTTATACTTTATTTAGTTATTTTAACTTTACCCTTGCCAAGCAGCAAGGCAGTTTTTAGCCAGTTTAAAACTATGGTGGCTGTTTACTTTCTAAGCATGCAAACTTCATGGCAGCTTAATATGCTGCTGTGAAGAAGACTAGTTTTTCTGCAGCCACTACCTGTACAGTAAGACTCTGCTGGAGTACACAGTGATAATGTACAGTCTGGCCATTCTCTAAAAGTAATGTAATATATGTAAAAGTATTGAATGGGTAGTGCAGTTCTCTGTTAATTTACATACACGAGTTTTGCATGACTGTATTTATATGGTGGGATCTTAAATGTATTACAATGTATAAGGTAATAGGTTTTGGAATACATAAAAGTCATGCAATACATATATATATATATATATATATATATATATATATATATATATATATATACATATATATATATATATATATATATATATATATATATATATATATATATATATATATATATATATATATATATATATATATATATATGGATCTACCTGAGATGGTCGACAGGCCATATGACTGAAACTCATTTGGTCGACAGTTCATTTGGTCGACAAGCATGTTATGTGGGAGGCTGTGCCCCCCACACCCCCCTAACTATATATATCAACTCCAGGGTCGCACAATATTGGGGAGGGGGGCAAATCTGCCTGTCGACCAAATGAACTGTCGACCAAATGAGTTTCAATCATATGGCCTGTCGACCATCTCAGGTAGACCCATATATATATATATATATATATATATATATATATATATATATATATATATATAATGTTAGTAATAGCAGCAAAATGTTAATTTGAGCATTGTGCTACCATAATATGCTGCTGTAGTATAGCATTACCAGTTATTTATTTTCAGTCACTGATCTTTGCAACCTGTGATGGGTCTGTTTAAGTTTGTGTATAAGCAGAACAACTGATAGGACATTTAAACAGAGATCAGAAGAAGCATTACACTGTATGGAATTAATTTAAGAAGTGTTCTTTTAAAGGCCTTTTAAGAACACATTCCACTTAAATATGTTGCAGTATATGCACTGTACTAATAAAAAACTAATTGCGTGAGGATGTTTTCTATTTTTATTTAATAATACATAGTAATACTTATGTAACATTTTAAAATACTTCCTAGTATGTCCACAGTACGTGAGAGCTCATAAATCAGTTGCTTGTTTGCATTACAGTAAAGCAGGTGATCCTCTGAGACAGCATTATACTGTTTTGGGGGAGTTCTTAACTTTGAGAGGGATCAGGGGCTCACCCCACACATGGGAGGATATGTAGGCGGAGCTTGCCTTGCTACTTCATTACCATATATGTAATGGGAAGCCTTCAAGGTATTGTAAGCAAACAAGTGAGGAATGAAGGACTGCGTCATAAAATCTCATAGCGGGAGCTTTTTTAAGAGGGTCCACAGATTTCTAAAGTGTACCTGTTTTTATGTTTTCAATATTTGATTATAAAGGAATGTAAAAAGAAGGAATAAATCTACTGGAAATGAATGGTGTGGTAGTGTTCTAATATATATTATTCCATTTTTCTGTGTTCAACAATTACTTATAGACTATACATCCGTGGATGCTCTTTAACTGTTACACATATGTTCAAAGCCTCCCTAAAGGAATGCACCTTTTCTGTAAAGTGAAACATGCAGTTTCCAAATGCCTATGCAGTTAATGTCAGTGGACCATCCATTCTAGGATCCCTACAGTTTTACATAAATGGAACCAAATGTGTTCACTACAAATATGATACTAACTTATTAGCTTCAGGGCAAGGAACATTTATGGTTGATAACAGAGCTTCATCATGATTTTATACTGCTGACTTTTTGGATAAAACAAACAACCTAATACTAAAAAAAAAAAAAATAATAATCTACTGATCTTTTAAAAGCAGGTCCATATGACTACATCATATGACAATCCAAAAATAATCAGGGCCTATTCAAGTTGTACAAACATGGAAATAGATGGGAGTAACTATTAACTATAAACTTAGTTTTCAGGAAGACTTCTGCATCAACATAAAACACATTCACAGAAAACTTGGAGGTCTGTATAGATTTAGCAACTACCAGTAACCAAATTCAATGAAAAGAATATTAGTACCATTACTATACTAGCTAAACTAATGTATGAAACTGTGACCATCAAAAACTATAAAGGTCCATAGTATCCAAAATATGAAGGTGGCCAACATACAAACACTGATTTGTGCCAGTGATGTAGAGGTATAAAGCCCTGACCATGACCAAAGAGACCCAAGTGTGATAGAAGCTCGAGTGATTGGCAGCACAGACAAGAAGAATGGCAATGCCCATACTGTGGGGGGCACACATACATTTGGGGCACACATTTGGGTTCAGATTGATTTTCCTGGGAAATCATGTGCATGTTGTTGCCATTGGATGGGTAACCTAGTTTTTCTGGCATCAGCCACTTGAGGAACTAAGGGCAACCCAACTCTGACACCTACTGCACTCTTCAGCAACAGGGCATTAGCAGGTATGCATACTGGGTGAGATATAGGAGAAAATACACCCTGGCATCAATATGACACTACCTAAGTGCCTCAATCTCCACCCCAAATAAGGGTAAGCTTTAGTCCGTGGGTAGTCAAGGTGGGTTCAGCAGAACCAGTGGATGAAAAGAGGCCCTTGGCACAACTGACAGTCAGCTTTTGGAAAAAGAGACTCAAAAAGCATATTTAAACACAGACCTTTGTACAGTCCTACAGCAGGTAAAGTGGGTGGCTATGGAAAACAGTTTAAGTTACCTGCAAATAATGTTTATCCACAAACTGTTACACAACTAAGCCTGTCTTGCACTCCAGAATCTCTAAAATGACTCAGACTGTAGAGGCGGTATTTTTGAAAATATATCATTCAAAAACATACACAGTTCACACAATGATAATTCATATTAGATTCCATGTCTGAAAATAAACATTTTGTTTTCTTGCTTCTCTACTGTATACTGAGGACTAGTTTCCAAAATCTGAAAGCAAACGCAGTAGCAACAGTGAGATCAAGGAGGCAGTGAGATTGTTTGTAGCCCAGATTAAAGCTTCTAGCAGTCCCCAGCTCAAACAAAGTATTAGACCAGTTACAGTTCTGTAGAAAAGGACACCCTTGAAATTTCTTTTCAACGATTTATATGTATATATATTTATATATATGTGTGTGTGTGTGTGTGTGTGTGTGTGTGTGTGTGTGTGTGTGTGTGTGTGTGTGTGTGTGTGCAGACATTACATAGTTATTGCAATTGGCTGACCAGAGAGTGATTGTAATGTTTATGCTGACCACTACAGGGCACACTTAAGGTAGTAGTTATATTGACAAGGAACATTTAGCAAAGGTAGTGGGGATTCTTCCATACCCTGGAACTGAGAGATGCTGCAGTTATCTGCTCAAAGGAAGGGGATTTAGAAGGAGATGAATGACAAACATTTAGATGAACCAGGACTATGAGCCAGAAGGAAAAATGCTTTAAGGGTGGAAAATAGTACTCTCAAGGCCATTTTTATACATTTAGTGATAAATGCACTGAAGGGAGCTGCACTGTAGACTGACGAGGATACAAATATTAGACAACAAGAATTACAGCTACAGACAGAAATTTGAGGATATGCATAAATATGAAAAAACTGTGAAGATATAGGTCGAGTCATAAAAAAGATAGAACTCAGAACCCTGGAAAACATGTAACAGTGCAGCAGTCTAAGCAAGTAGTGGAGAGAAGAAAAGACTCGACAAACATTTGCACCCGTTTGTGTTTCTAAAATTAAAATTGCCATCCAGACTGAAAGTGACAAGGATTCATTAGTGAGGAAGAGCCAGTGATGATGGTTACTCAGGAATGTCAGATTTGATGTAGTGAGCAACGAGCTCTTCAGCTTGAGGCGTTTGATCCTTAATGCACATACGTGTAGAACTTGTAGAGAAATATGCTTCATAGAATAGCTGGATAAAGTTCTATGACCCAGGAGACCCAAGTTCAGTTATTAGTCTGAGCATTGAATGGGTGTGCTGGGCAGAAATGAGCAGGCCAGTGATAACCTACCCATCCAGGGGACTGGGTTTTATATGTGACCCCACACATGCAGGAGCAACACTTGGGTTGCAGCACAATGTATGCTCCTTGAAAGAATAAGGACTGTGGAAGCACAAGCCTGCCAAATAAAGCATCACTCCCTATCCCAGCAAAGTGGGTACTACACCCATGCAGTAACCTAGTTTTGTAGGCATTTCACAGTGCATGACACCCATGACAGAAGGTATTGAAGGCTATAAAACATTCACACAATGATGATGATATGCGATTCCTTACTGTCATTTCCATACTCAGTGGTCTCAGGCAGTGAAAAGCAGGTAAAACTAACAGATTGCTAAGGAATGTGGGCTTAACAGTTAGTGGGAGATCAGTGGGTCACAAAAGAACATAAAAAGTTTACAAGTCCAAGAAAAAATTCCAGCAAGGCTGATAAATGGTTCACCAAATAGTGCTGTAAAATACACCACTACTACAAAGATGGTCAAATAAACGAAAGGAAACTGATGACCCAACCCAGGGCAGGACAAGCACATCAAAGTTCAATCCAGAAATAATCCAAAAAAGAGGTATAAAACGTTCTTTATTTTGTGAGCGCTTTCACAGTTTTACAACTGCTTCATCAGACAATATTCTGTTGGTACACAGACTTTTTAAAAGATTGGATAATTGTTATAGAATTTTTATTGGTTGAAGTTCTTTTAAAAAAGTCTGTGTACCAACAAAATATTGTCTGATGAAGCAGTTTTAAAGCTGTGAAAGCACTCACAAAATAAAGAACGTTTTATACTTCTTTTTTGGATTATTTCTGGATTGAACTTTGATGTGCTTGTCCTGCCCTGGGTAGGTTCATCAGTTTCTTTTCATTTATTTAACATAAAAAAGTGGTGTACCTGCTGTCTAAGGAAATAAAAGGGAAGTAACATACTCTGTATATTTAACCTAGTGTTTAGAGTTTACCTGTATATAATGAGTTAATTGCGATACCTGTTAACTTGCTTCAGAAACAGCAAGAATCCAGTTTAGGACAGAGGGCATAAGGTCAAATGACTTTAATATTTTACCTATCTGGTTAACATCAGATGTTACAATGATTCCCATCTGAGAAAACATAAGACTTCACAGGCATTTGGACAGCAAGTGACACAAACAGCTACACCATTTTTAAATGTCAGTTGTTTATTTAATGTTAATTTTCTTTACTCTAGGAATGACTACTGATGTTAGAAGGAATGCCTTGCTTATTTTTGAATTGCCACCCCTTGTATGTCATGACATCACGTTCCTTGAAGGGGCAGCCATGTTGGTAATCCATCTCAAGGGACAGAGGTGAGAGGCACCTCCAGCTGTTACACTATAGCAAATCATATTTTTTTTTCAGAATGCCCCCTTTCCCGACTTCCATTGCTACTGCCCCTTCATGTAATGCACACAGTATAAAAAGTTACACTCAGCATAGTTTCCAAATGTCATTGGTAAGTCGCAACCCCATACTTGCCTGATCCAGGAAGTGTTGTTTATCCTTATTGCCAAGGGATAGTCATTGCTCTTAACCTAGAAAATATCAATGGCAATATCATCCCCTCCTCTGAAGATGCCAATGTCCCCCACCAGCAAGTCTCTGGCCTCCCGGTTATAAATCAGACCCAAGTCATTGGTATCCAAAAGGAGTTCCTACTCTGTGCCTGCAGACTAATTTAAGAAGGGGACGATGAATAACATTTTATCCCTGCAATCCCCACTGCTGCTACAAATGCAGTATAGTATGCATCTATGTGTTAAATATATTATTCATACTTGATACAGCTGGAGTTTGTTGGGAAATTAAAAAGTAGGGAGTCCACAGAACAAATTGTTCAGGTAACTGGAGATGATGGCTATACTACGTTGAATCTTTGGAAAGGTATGACCCGGGATGTTAGTGTAGGAGGACAAGTCACTGTAGTAGAAAATGCAGGCAGTGATTAAGCATGCATTGATTTAACACAAGCAAATATCCTGACTGGGATGAATGGATATAGAAAATAAAATGCAAAAGTCCAATAATACCAGCGTGTGCTGAATAAATGCTTCTCGAATCAAAAAATAAATCCAACAAGCAAAGGTAAGATGAAGCAACACCAGGCTGTCATAAAACCAGCAACAGTTTATTCAGGAAACAGGCAAAGGCATAAGCGCTTTCGCAGTATTACAACTGATTCATCAGATGCATACAATCAAACTAATTCAAGGCCCATTAAATAACAAAGTCAAAAAATCACATGATATCCTAATAAAACTCTTAAAGAGATAACATTTTAAATATATACAGTACTAATAGTAAACATATATAAAAAAGTGAATGTGTATAAAAGGTGGGGGTTGAAAGGGAGTTTGTTAAAACTCCCTTCTTATTTAAAAAGAGGACATGCTTTCAACATTGGTTTCAATGGTACTAGACCTTGTTATAACTGCAGTTTCTGCAGTTATATAGATCAAGCAGGTGATTTTTTTCACCCAGACCAGAACAAGGTCTATAAATTTTCAGTGGAGGCAACTTGTAACAGCAGTCATGTGGTTTACCTAGCAGTGTGCAAAACCTGCAGTCAATTTTATATAGGTAAAATGAACAGAAGACTGAAAGAAAGGCTAAGAGAATATCTGAATGAAACAGAGTGCTTAGCAGAGCTTAATGATAATGAACTGTTGCTGGTTTAAAGAAAATATCAAAATTAAAACAGAATTAGTATTAACACAGAAAATAAATGCAGACAATTAGAAAGTTTAGTGTGAGTCTAGAAAGGTCAAGAGATGAGAAGATGACAATGCAGGGCAGGGGACAATCTTGTATAAGGTAAATAATAGAACATAATATATAATGTGCTGACTTAACATAGATAGTATTAATATAATAATTCAAGATTAAGTATTAAAACAGATGTTCTGAGATATAACAGAGTTGTGACAGAGAGATCTACTGGCCAGTGAAATAGACAAAATATTTGAGTAGCTGTTTCCTTACAGTAATAAAACAGGAAGGGAATCAACTGTGATAGATAAGACAGGAAGTGAAACACATGGTATGTGCAATGTACACTGGTAAGGAAGTACAATCAGAAGTGATCATAATGAAGAGAAAGAGCAAGCAGGGCATTTACATCAATAATTTAAAAAAGAACTGTTTGTGATACTTTTATCAAAATGTAAAAAAAAAAAATACCCACTGATTTTTTCTGACCTATTCACATGCCTATCTAGCAGTATGCATATCTCACAGATGAAATGATTTAATTCTTTGCCTTCTACATGGTGCGGAAAATTATAAGATGAATACTTAGCAATAAGGCAGCACCTGCTATCATAAGCTTAATTTGTAGTCTAAGAACATGCAGTATATACTAACAAGGAAGTATTGTCAAAAGAAAAGAACTTCTGTGTGGACTCCCAAAATAAACTTCTGTGAATTACTTCTCTCCTGAAGGTCCCTCCCAGACTCTAGAATATAAGGACTTCTAACTGCAAAACCTCTGAAGTTTTTTATTCCTGGATATTTCTGCCTGCTAGCCTGGGGCAAATAAGAAAAGAACGTCTGTGTGGACTCCCAAAACTAAACTTTTGTGAATGTATGTAGCCTTATACTAGATTCAATTACCTAAGACTACATTTAATTGTTAGACTGCCCTTCCTTGTGTGTGAATTAGCAGCCTACCACAGACCATTAACCCCCGCCCTGTTTGACTTGATTTCTAGTCCCCAAATACTAGTATAACCTATAAGAGACCTGGCCATCTTTTTGGCCTGCTATTCTTCCTATTTTCACTAGGTGGCAGCACCTATCAGCCTAAAGCCTATATAATATTAAATCCCCTTTGCCCAATATTATCTCTACATGCTTCTAAACAAACTTTCCGAAATCCCACTCCACACTCTCCAAATCCTGATAATAACCACCCCCCTACTTTAAACTATCCAAGGAACAAAACTCCCCCTAACATTTCTTACAAACTGTAACTCTATTCTTCCCTACAGTCTTTCATAGAATAACCTACTTACCTCAACCTTGAACAACAGTGGCTGATACTTTTTTTCAGCTAGTCTCTCTCGTCCTACCACATCTCTCCTCATCCTTCTCCTAGTACTCCTACTTCCTTTATACCTTGTCACCTCCTATACCCACTTACATCTACAACCTTCTCCTCTTCCTCCCCACCTCCCCCACACAACATACTTTCATAACATCTCTGCCTCTTTAGTTCCCTCCCACCCTATCCTCCTCTTAAAAGTAAAACTTTTCTCAATCTCTACTAAATGCCACAAACCTAAACCTAGTCTCTACCAGACACTTCTACCCAAGTACAAACCAAAAAAACGTATTCCTCCTCTCTTTCCTTTGCTTAGCCGGTGACATTCACCCTAATCCAGGACCAAACTTCTCTCCAACAAACCACCCTAGCCCTTACAATAAATCCACCAGTAAATACCTCAAATTCCTCACCATCAACACCCAAAGCTTAAGAAACAAATTAAACCTCTTTCATGCCTGGCTCAACCACAACTCACTTGACATTGTAGCCATCTCTGAAACCTGGCTAAAACCTCATATAAGTGACTCTGAATTCCTTCCCCCTGGATTTCAATCACTTCGGTCCGACCGTCTAAGTAGAAGAGGTGGAGATGTAGCATTAATCTACGCCAACCAGCTGTCCATTACTCCATATCCTAATCAAATCCCTTCTTTCAATAATGCTGAACTTGTAACTGGCCAACTAAAAATAAACAACCATAAAAGCATCTGCTTCATTTCACTATATATTCCTCCAGGAAACAACATCAATACCTTGGAAGACATCCTCTCCTGGGTCTCCTCAAATATTAAGCTAGAGACCTACATATTGGGAGATGTAGAAACTAGAAATTAATAAAAATAAATCCATTTACATCATTTGCTGTTATATCCCCCCAGGTAACAATATCAATAGCCTAGAAAACCTACTGAGCTGGCTCTCAACCTCTTTCCCTCAGGAAACCCTACTATTAGGTGACTTTAATATTGATTGGAACTGTTGTATTTCCCAATTTCCAACCTCTCACATCAACCTCTATGGCTTTACTCAGACTATTACCGTCCCTACCAGAATAAATAAAACCAGTTCCAAACAGAGTATCCTGGACTGGATCCTAGTTAACACTAACCCTATGTGTTATATCACAGGTACACTACCTGATAATATCAGTGACCATCAAATCACTTATCAACCGACAAAAAAGCCCCATCCCCACTAATACTCAACCCAGAACTTACAGGAACAAAACTAACTTCAACATACACAACTTCCTATTAGAGCTAAAAGCTTGCAACTGGTCTCCTCTGAAATATTTGCCTCTAGATGAAGCTGTCTCATACTTTAACAATAAATTCCTTCAAATCCGTGACCACCATGCCCCTACAAGATTAACAAGAACCAAAACAAAGCCTGCTCCTTGGCTATCCAAAGAAACCAAACAAAAAATGTTACATAGAAATAGAACATGGGACAAATGGAGAGCTACCAAAAAAACAGCTGACCATGTGACCTTTAAACAACTTAGAAATGAAACAAAGAAACTGATAGTCACTGATAAAAGAAATTACTACTCAAAAGTCCAATACGCACAACATCAAAACCCCCAAAAATTCTGGAGAGGTATCAACAAATTACTGCACCAATATTATATACCAACTCCAGGGTCGCACGACATTGTGGAGGGGGACAAATGCCTTCTATTTGCCTTGAATACTCTTTTTCAATCAAATGAAATTTCGATTAAATGGGTTTAGGTCAAATGGTCTTTCGATCAAATGAAGTAGACCCATAAATATATATATATATATATATATATATATATATATATATATATATATATATATATATATATGGGAACACTTTATAATCTCGAATTACTGAAATGTCGAATTTCAGTATTTCGAGACTATAAAGCCGAATGGTGAGAATAGCGAATGTTCATAATCGTGAATATGAATATCTCGAATTTATGATTATGGACTTACGCTACATTGTTTCCAGGTTTGTGTGTTGATGGTGCTCGGTGCCGTGTGTGGATCTAGGTGTTATGTCAGGTAAGTGAGTGTTCTGTAAGGGTTTTGGGTGGGAGTTAGAGTGTATGTGAGTGTGGTGATATGTTTGATGTGTGTATGAGGGACTGGAGAATGTGTGTGTGTGAGTTTGCTGTTGTTTCTTGTTTGTGTGATCACGGAGTTAGTATATATAAGTGGGGGGGGTGCAGGGGGGCTTGTCCCTCTGCTTATGTGTTTATGAGTTATGTATGCGTGTAGTTTTGTGTATTTTGTGATGTGGGTGTTTTGGTGTATGTATGTGTGTTGTGGTGTGTGCGGTATGTTCAGGTTTTTGGATGTCATTGTTCTGTAGTTATGGTGTTTTGTGGATTTGCTGTCATAGTCTTGAGATACTGAAATTCAATGTTTGAGTATTTCGAGATTATGAAGTGAATCTACATATATATATATATATATATATATATATATATATATATATATATATATATAGATAGATACAGATATAGATTTAGATATAGATATTGATATTCCAATATGCATTTTGGCATGAAAGCATTTGTTTTAGAGCTGAAAGCACGACATAAGAGAAGCCTGCAACTTTGAACTACTCTGGGGCCTGGGATAGGCCTAGAGCCTACAATGTTCATTTTGGTCATAAGGCAGTCTGTGCAAGGGCTCTGCATACTGGACACCATTATGAAGGTATTGGTGATTTTATGTTGAATTTTGAAATTACAAAGTCAACTGGGATAATATTTTAGTTTGTGGAATTTAAATAAACCTGTGTTTTTTTCATATGTCCTGTCTCCAGTGCCTTTTTTGGACTTGAAAAAAAGATGTATGTATGTATGTATGTGTATATATATATATATATATATATATATATATATATATATATATATATATATATATACATATACATAAACATATACATATATTATATGGATGTAATACTAATGATCAGTCCAAGCAAATGTCGACATGTTTAATGTCAACACACTTATGTCAACAAAAGCACATCTACACACTACTGTGCATGTTCCAAGACTAATCCTCAGAACATGCAAAGCAAAAAAAAGGGGTTTTCAGGGAGGCAAGTCACCCTGCATCCTCACACCCTCAGCTAGTTATATATACTAACTCTTAGACTGCATGATCCTGGGGAAGGGAATCATCCTTTATCATACAGATTTCAACCCTATACAGCATCAACCAAAGTAAGTCGACCATAAGCAGGATGATCTTAGCCAAAATCTACCAATTATATATATATATCTATAGATATGTATGGGTCTACTTGAAAACACCGACACGCCAAAACACCGATGACGAGAACACCGAGACCAGAAGATCGACAACTGAGATGACCGACAGTTTAAAAGCATGAAACTTCACATGCCCGACAAACCACAATCCCGACAATCAGCAAAACAAAACAAATACCTTTTCCAAAAAACACACACACTCAACACAAGCACACCAAAAACCTTACAAACCTACACTAAACTTACATACACAACTATCTATGCACTAACCTTAACCCAAACGCTAACCCTAAGGTCCGTCACTATCGCACACTCACCTAACCCGCACCCTAACCCTAACTCACTTAACCCGCCCCTAACCCTAATGTCTGTCAATATCGCACACTTACCTTAACATGTCGGTGTTCTCAGCATCGGGCTTTTAAACTGTCGGTCATCTCAGTTATCGATCTTCCGGTCTCGGTGTTCTCGTCATCTGTGTTTTGGCGTGTTGGTGTTTTCAAGTAGACCTATATATATATATATATATATATATATATATATATATTTTTTTTTTTTTCTTTTTGGGGGGGATTTATATATATATACACATATGTATGTCTATCATTAAAATGCAAAAGTATTGCATCAAAATAAAAACAACAAAAAAATACAAGCTCGCAAAAGAAAACAAATAAATACATTTTGCAATCTGTGAACAAAACCCTACTACCACATTCAAACCAAATTCATCTGAACAGTAGTAGTGTTACAGAAAGGGTCTTTTTTGTGCGGTAAGGACTTGGGTCAGGGTTAGGATAAGTATGCATTAGCAAGGAGAGCAGGTAACCATTTGAAATGCTCGGACCCGGTACAGTGAGTCTCATAATGCAGAGACTGAAAGTTCTAAAGAATGGACATATATATATATATATATATATATATATATATATATATATATATATATATTAAGTCCAAGATGCCATTTCTCGGAATATTCTCATTTCTCTGAGGCATGGTGATCTTGGAGCTTATATATATAAGTTTGGGGGAAGTGGGGGGTGCAGGGGGGTTTAGCACCCTTGCAAAAAGAAATTTTAAGGGGAACAGCGATTTTTGAGATTCACTCTTTTCTTGTGTTTTCAGTCCTTTTTTCAGCATTTTGCCACTTGGCATTTTGATTCCCAACATTTTAATAAGGGGACAAGTTGGAAGGGGGTTTTAACCCAACTCCTTACTGATGCATGCTAAACCTCACCCTGTCCCTGCATCTAACACTGCACCTCACCTTACAAAAACCCTTTCTGTATCATTACCACTGTTCAGATGAAGTTGGTCTAAATGACATTCAGACACACACCACAAGCATGAGCATACAAGCATAATAACAAATATATCCCTTTCCCTAGCCATAACTCTAATCTTAACCAGCAAACACGCAAACACATTCCTGCCTACCACTCACAGTCACACTTACATGAGTTTATAATTATTTATCTAAGACACTTTCAACTAACTACAAATCATCTAAAAAAATCATCCAGTACACATTTAATGTTAAACATGCTTATTTGAACCACATTACATCTAAAACTTCATACACAGCAAATACTTCTCCAAGACTTCTTGTTTTGCAGAAGGGCAAACCTCCCTGCACCCCCCGTTAATTAAATATTCTAACTCTGTAATTGCACAACATAGAAAAGAGTAAAACTTCTCGTGCAGTGAATAATTGCAGGTGCACAAACACAGTCTTGTGAGACTGAGATACAATATAACAGTGGGCATTAGCAAGGCACAGATAATCATCAGTTATCTGAACTTTAATTTCTATGAGCAAAAAACACACCAGCAATCATTTTCTATAGCTTATACACTTTTCTTTGAAGTATGATTCAGACATTTGTGTTTTAGATTAAATGTGTTTTAGATCAATTGTGACACCTTTGTTAGATAAAATATACTACACCTATATACAGTTGATATAAAAAGTGTACACACCCCTGTTAAAATGCCAGGTTTGTGTGATATAAAAAATGAGACCACAATAAATCATTTCAAAACTTTTCCCACCTTTAATGTCACCTATAACCTGTACAATTCAATTGAAAAACAAATCTGTTAGGGGAATGAATATAAAAAGTAAAAAAACGTACAATAAGCTGGTTGCATAAGTGTGCACACCCTTAAACTAATACTTTGTTGAAGCACCTTTTGATTTAATAACAGCATTCAGTCTTCTTGGATACACACCTGCCATCAATTAAAGAGACTCTGATTAACCCCAAATAAAGTTCTGCTGTCCTAGTAGGATTTTCCTGACATTTACTAAGTTGCCTGCTACAGCAAAAGCCATGGTTCACAGAGAGCTTACAAAGCATCAAAGAGATTTCATTGCTGAAAGGTATCAGTCAGGAGAAGGGTACAAAAAAATTTCCACAGCATTGGATATACCATGGATATACCATGGAACACAGTGAAGACAGTCATCAAAAAGTGGAGAAAATATGGGACAACAGTGATGCTGCAAAGAACCGGACGTCCCTCCAAAATTGATAAAATCACAAGACAAAAATTGATCAGGGAGGCTGCCAAGAGACCTACAGCAACATTGAAGGAGATGCAGGAATTTCTGGCAAGTACTGGTTGTGTACTACATGTGACAACAATCTCCCGTATTCTTCATATGTCTGGGCTATGGGGTAGGGTTGCAATACGGAAGCCTTTTCTTACACAGAAAAAGATCCAGGCCCGGCTAAAATTTGCAAAACAATACATCAAGTCTCCCAAAAGCATTTGGGAAAATGTGTTATGGCCTGATGAGACCAAGGTTGAACTTTCTGGCCACAATACCAAAAGGTACGTTTGGTGCAAAAACAACATTTTGCATCACCAAAAGAACACCATCCCCACAGTGAAGCATGGTGGTGGCAGTATCATGCTTTGGGGTTGCGTTTCTTCAGCTGGAACTGGGGCTTTAGTCAAGGTGGAGGGAATTACGAACAGTTCCAAATACCAGTCACTTTTGTCCCAAAACCTTCAGACGTCTGCTAGAAAGCTGAAGATGAAGAGGAATTTCAACTTTCAATCCAACAGTGACCCCAAGCATACATCCAAATCAACAAAAGAATGGCTTCATCAGAAGAAAATTAAAGTTTTGGAATGGCCCAGCCAGAGCCCAGACCTAAATCCAACAAAAAATCTATGGGGTGACCTTAAGAGGGCTGTGCACAGGAGATGCCCTTGCAATCTGACAGATTTGGAGCACTTTTAAAAGGAAGAGTGGGCAAATATTGCCAAGTCAAGATGTGCCATGCTGATAGACTCCTACCCAAGAAGGCTGAATGTTGTAATTAAATCAAAAGGTGCTTCAACAAAGTATTAGTTTGAGGGTGTGCACACTTATGCAAACAGCTTATTGCACATTTTTTATATTTTTCCTCTAACAGATTTATCTGTTTTTCAATTGAATTGTACAGGTTATAGGTCACATTAAAGGTATGTGTGTGTGTGTGTGTGTGTGTGTGTGTGTGTGTGTGTGTGTGTGTGTGTGTGTGTGTGTGTATATATATATATATATATATATATATATATATATAAAATGGGTCTACTTCACGACTGAAAACTCACTAGACTGGAACTCGGACTAAGCACACTTGACTGAAAACTCGTTTGACTGAAACTCATTTCATTGAAAGGTATATGCCCTTTTCCCCACTGTAGTGCGATCCTGGAGTTAGTATATATAGTAAGAGGGATTGTCTTCTAAAAAGAGTTATTTATTGCAGTTGTAAAGTTCATAGATTAGTACTAAGTTAATTGTCCTTGCAAGCCATTTTAAGCCTAGCCAATTATCCCTTGTGAGACTCAAACCCTGCACCTTGGGTGTTGTAAGGCAAACACCTTAACCATTAGGCCAACCTCCCAACCAAAGTTGCCATGTATATGGTTTAAAATGTGTAAAATAGGTGGTGGGCTACACTTCACACCCCACCCCATTATAAGGGGATGTTCCCCCCACTCCCCCCCTTACTATATATATATATATATATATATATATATATATATATATATATATATAAATGACTTTCAGTCAAATGAGTTTTCAGTGAAGTGAGGTTTCAGTCAAGTGTGCTCAGTCAAATGAGTTTCAGTTTAGTGAGTTTTCAGTCAAGTGAAGTAGATCCATTTTATATATATATATATATATATATATATATATATATATATATATATATATATATAAATATTTGTGGAGAAAGAGATTCATTTAAGAAAACTAAAAATTGCAGGCAGCAATTCTTTTAGCATATAAATGTATAAATATTAGAGTAGGGCTATATTTTATACATGCATGCATGCCAAAAGTTTGTGGCTTGTTTGAATGCTTAGCCTTTTTCCCCAGGTTAATTCTTATAGATTAAAGAGCAATGTTAATATGTTAAATGGTATTGTTAGGCAGTGGTTCATTTTATACAGTCATGCCATCAGCCTGATATTTGTTTACATACCTGCTTTGATTTTCCATGCATCATTCACTTGACAACACAATAAAAACTCTAGTTTTTGAGTTGCTAGGTTGTGTACATGTACTTAATTACAGATGGTGACACATTACCTAGTGCTTCCCACAGGTTTATATCTGGTCCACAGCTTCCACTGTTTATCTCCCTACATTTGTCAGCTTATGATACTAATTAAACTTTTTTTTTAATGTTTGCAGTCTTGACTGACCTTCTAACCACTTGTATACACACACAAAGAACCTCACACATTCAGGTAGGAAGCAAACTAAAAGCTAGCCTCCCTTCCACTATACAAAAATGAATACACAGTTCAGACTGTACTTTTGATAAGTACATAACAGTACCTTTAGCAGAAAGAAGATATGTGCAGTCACATACATTTACACTCAGAGATACATGAATAATATTAACTATTGGAATATGGGTCATTCCAAGATTCAGAAAATATCCATATCATACACAAAAATCAAACCACCAGGATGTTTCGACTTATGTAAAATGTTTCAGCATCTGTTATGTACTGCTCGAGCAAAACACACACACACACACACACACACAGACACACACACACACACACACACACACACACACACACACACACACACACACATACATATACATACATACAGATACCACACACACACACACACACACACACACACACACACACACACACACACACACACACACACACACGGTATATTAAAGTGAACAGTTATATTACAATTTTTATTCTGACCCTGTGTTCTGTGTAAAACCAGAATACCATCTTCCTTCCAAACTAGTACAATCTTAGACACGAGGGACTTAAATTCAATTATTTACTTTATGTCTGTGTATGAAGTGGAATGTAGGTAAATAACTTTGTGAAAGATTGGATGGAAAAGGAACAGATGTTTGACATTGATATTTCTCCTGCACCCCCCATCCATGACACATATATTCTGGTTTTGTTTTTTTCTGAGTCACCTTCAAGAGTTAGAGAGCACTAGGGTGTACTAGAGGGCTGGCCCCTACTCGGCAGAGTTGTGTATGTACCGTGATGTGGGAAAAATAATGAGTAGCAATAAAAATGTTCAGCAAATTACAGATGTCGATAGCTGACTGTGAGACAATTGCAGAGAGGAAAACAGGTAAAAGCCTGAGGGATAATGACCATACAGTGGTCTTAGATAGCACTTTCAAGGGGGGCTCACAGCTAATTTCATGGGTGTTGTGGATCTCTTTTATAGTGATCTCCTCTTTAAAATGTGCTGAGGATATGTTCTACTTCCCCCTCCCTAGTCACTAGAATCTCTTGTGGAAAGAAATGTAGTGGATCAGCAGTGTCTTGAGGGGTAATATTCAGAGTTGTAACAAGGAGGTTTGTTGCCCTGGGCAATACAACCATTTGATGCCCCTTTGCTGTCTGTGAGTGATCATAGGTTCATAGGTGTTTACTAGGCTAATGATCACAAGGGCCTTTTTAAGCCTAGCCATGCATTCCAAATCTCTGACAAGTTCTGATACCCTTGATAAGTGTAAGCATGGGCCTGGGAGATGAACCATTTACAGGTTACTTGTGTCCGTCATAGGTGCCAAACCAGGGATGAATTTCCTGTTTCTCATCCAGTTGTCCAAGTTGCACTTGAATTGGGTTAGGGAGGAACTCTGCTTTACATGGATGGAGAGCCTGTTCCATAGACAGGGTAGGTATCTGGGGTATGTACTTCTCTCTCCAGCAGGTCCAGTTTATATTACAGGCAAGGTTTCAGTCTTTAGAACAGGTAATTCTGGTACTGTTTGTTTTGTGGATATACAGGAGGTCCATCAGAGTGGGGTCTGACAATGTCCTGTATGCCAGGCATAGATCTCCCCTCAAAAGCCTGTATGAGACAGAATACAGGGATAGGGTCTTGAGGCAGTTTGTATAGGACATATTACTTACACCCTGTATTCTTTTAGTGAGGAACTTCTGTGGACGTTCCAGTTGTTGGATTTGCCTGGTTAGGTACATACCAAAGGGTGCATTGTACTCAATGATAGGTCTGATGAATGTCGACTACAGTGGAACAATGACTTCCTTGGACTTAGATGCAATACCTTTGTTTATAAGTTGCGCAACACAGAATTTCTTCACTACTGTAGACACATAGGTTCATAGGTTCATCAGTTCATACTAGGCTATCTGCCCTAGGGCTTTATAAGCTTAGCCAGAGTGTGTTTGGTTTTCACCACCCATTTTAAATTAATTTTGTTATGCCCTTTTTTGAGGTTAGTATACTGTGCCTCTGTCTAACAGTGACACAGAAGTGATACCCAGGGTAAACCTACGATCTCCCATCCACTCATCAAGATTCCTCTTGAAGAGAGTCAATGAGGGACACTGCCTAACCTGGACTGGGATTTTATTCCAGAGTGAAGGGAGCCTCTGGGTTATGAATCTGTCCCTCCAGCATGTCCTATTTATTTCAGTACTGAGGTTCAAGTCTCTCAAGTGTGTAGCTCAATGGGATTTGGATTTTCTGAGGTGCAGCATGTCCATTAATTCCGGGTTGGACATGGCTTTATACGTCAGGCACAGATCGCCTCTGAGCAGGCGGTATGCCACTGAGTAGAGCTGGAGTTTCTTTAACCGGGCAGCATATGGCATCTGTTTGAGCCCTTTGATCCTCTTGGTGAGGTACTTTTGGGCTCTTTCCAGTTGCTCCAGGTGTCTGGTAAGGTACATCCCAAAAGGGGCATTGTACTCAATTATGGGCCTGATGAGGGATGAGTAAAGAGGCACAATGACCTCCCCTGATCTAGATGTGAATCCCTTCATGATTAGGTGGGCTATATAAAATGTTTTTCTAACCACTTTGGCCATGTGGTTTTCAAATGAGAGATTGCTATCAACTTGGGTCCCCAGGTCCCTAATTACTTCTTCCGTACTTAATGGATTACCACCTATGTAGTAATTTGTGGGCACTTTGTTTTTGCCAAAGGGGATGACTATACACTTTCTGGCATTTAGCTTGAGACCATGGCTCTAGCACCAGTTGTCTGTTTCTATGAGGCCCTTTTGTAGGATGCTTGTGTCGGCTGGAGAGTCGATTATGGCACCTAGTTTGCAGTCATCTGCGAACTTGGTCAGGCACAGTCCTTCTGTGTTGGCCTGTACCTCCAAGAAATATATACAGAACAAGAGAGGTCCCAGGACTGAGCCTTGTGGGACGCCACTTGTAATTGATTTGGAGTCTGACATGGCTTCAGCAATTCTAACCATGTGGGTTCTGTCCTTGAGCCAGTTTGCAACCCATCTAGTGACATAGGGGTTTATATTTAAGCTGGTGAGCTTATCTATAATGCCCGAGTGGGGTATTGTATCAAAGGCTTTTGCGAGGTCCAGGTAGGTTGTGTGGACCACCTTCTCCTCGTCAATGGCCTTGGTGACTGTTTCAAAGAAATCAACCAGGTTTAAGAGGCAGGATCTGCCCTTAACAAAGCCGAACTGGGTAGGATCCAGTGTCTGTAGGTCTCCAATATCTTTATTTATGAGGTCCATGATGATCCTTTCCATAGCTTTGCAGACCAAGCTAGTCAAGCTTATGGGGCGATAGTTTCCAGGATCTGTTGAGGCACCACCTTTGTGGAGAGGGACCACTGTTGCTGTACGCCACTCTTTGGGCACATATCCTGCAGTAAGGATGAGATTGAACAGTAGTTTTATGTTTGGGTTTAGCTCTTCTTGGAGTTCATGTAGGATGCAGCCTGGGACACTGTCTGGTCCCATTGATGCTGTGTTTTTTGCTTTGGAGAGGGCGTCTCTTACCTGAGCATCTGAGATGTCAGGGGGGCAGCACTCTGCTGGGATAGATATTTGCCCTTTTGGTGGGGAGGGGGGGAGTTTGTGCTGAACCTGTCAGCTAGGATGTTGGCAATGTCTGTGGATTCAGTGTATTTTTTGTCATTTTGGACTAATTCTGAGCATATCTGGGAATTCCCACCCAGGTTCCTAACATAACTAAAGAAAGCCTTGTGATTATCCTTAGTGTCCTGTGCAATTTTTCTCGAAGCTGGCCTTAGACGATTTTATGAGTGCCCGTAGTTTTTTGCTAATACTGATCAGAGATGCCTTCCCTTTTTGGGATTTTGCTCTATCATGTAGTAGCTTCCTCCTTCTATTGTATAGTTTGTTTATGGCTGGGGTCCACCAGACAGGACGTCTGCCTTTGGAGGATTGGGTCTTGGTTTTATTTGGGATTGCATGATCCATGCATTCCTGAAGGTGTTCATAGAATGTGTTTATAAAGGATTCTGCGGTCTGGGCTGTATTTTCCACAGGCCCGGGGGCTTTGAAGGATTCCACCACGGTTTTGAGGAGTGTGAAATTTGCTTTAGAGAAGTTTTTCACTGTGGTTTTCTGGGCAGGGGGTGGGGTCGGGATGTGAATATCCAGTGAGATTAGTTTATGGTCTGATCTTACCAGTGAGGGATACACTTCTGGTCTGGAGCATAGAGCCCCCATGTTGGTGATGATCAGGTCCAGTATGTTTTCCCCTCTTGTGGGTGTGGTAACAAGTTGTTCCATAGCATTTGAGTTTATAAATTCTAGGAACCTTTGGGCTGATGATGATCAAAGGCTAGATTACTATCTATGTATGTCCCCAAGTCCCTGACTACTGGGTCAACTCTAAGGGGTGTGTTGTCAATATGATAGTTACCGGGGATGGATGACTTCCCAAAGGATACTATTATGCATTTGTTGGCATTTAGTTTTAGTCCATAGCTCTGACACCAGTTATCTGTCTGTGTCAGCCCCTCCTGGAGAACATTTGTGTCAGTGTGGGATTCAATGACATCTCCTAATTTACAATCATCTGCAGATTTAATCATCCAGAGACCACTGACATTGGCCTTGACTTCTGAAAAGTAAATGCCAAAAAGGAGTGGTGCAAGGACTGATTTTTGAGGAACTCCAGTTGTGACTGGCCTCTTTGTAGAGGTGGACTCACAATTCTAACTTCCTGGGCCCTGTCTGTGAGCCTGTTGGTCACTTAGTAAGAGTGTAAATTGTCAAATTATCTCTTTCTTTTTTTAAGTAGCACATTAGGTTTCTACATTAATAAACATGGCTTTTTATAAGTTGTATCACTAGTAATATTAAACTGTCAAACTCTTCTTTTGTTTAAAGGTAGCTCTGGGCTGTCCATAACTGTTTATGATTGCGATTGCTTTATGGCAGCTTCTAGATGAGTGGATGGGAAATAGAAAATTCTCCCCGGGGATCACTCCAGTGGCTCTGCTTGACAGAGACACTGGGAACTATGGTTGGGTGGCATGATGCCAGGGTAATCCTATGGGCTAGGCTTGTAAAGGCTCCAGGGCCATTAGCCTAGTACAGACCTATGAACCTATGAACCTATTACTTAACAGTTTATAAATGTCAGACTGTTCTTTTTGTTTGATTGTTGCTGTAGCAATAGATAGCTTTTTCAAAACGCGGTATATGCCAGCTAGCACTGCTTACAAGTTGACATTCAGGGCAGCCATTCCTTCTGCCCCCTCCCCTTCTATGATTCTGATAATACTGATAAACCTGTCATGTATTAGCCATAGTATTCCATTTTAGAAATACATCAGTTACCAGAAAGTTCTACAAAGCATTAGACATACAGAAAGACTACTTTTATTCAAAAAATAAATTCCACATCAAGAATGACTGATCTTTTTCTTGGTGAAAGTAGTTTCTCCTTATAAGACAAGGAAAAGAGAGCACTGTGATGGAGTACAAATAAAAACTAGAGTGTGAGACTCACTCCTGCGTTGAAGACTGCATTCATCATATCCTGTTTGTCTAATAGTAACAGCTAATATAGCAACATAGTACTGTATCAGTTGGCATTTATCCAACCTGACAGGATCTTGCTGTTTAAGAAAAACTACTAGGTTGTGTATTAGTATCAATTATAATCTATTTAGTTAGCTGAAGTACAGAATTGTAATATTAACGTTTATGCTTATTGTATGCATTTTAGTTTAGCTTGGAAAGCTGCACTAAACATCTGTAACTGAAAACATGTTTTGCTGCTACAGCAAATGTCACACTACTACTTCAACTTCAGAATGCACTTTTAATTACAAAAGGTAGTATAAAAGCATTTTTAATTGTGGATGTATTTATGTTGTACATGTATAAGGGCAGCATATTCATTTTATGGAGGAACAGAGCACCATTCCCTGGTTGAAATGCAAATGCAAGAGGTATGCTTCAAAGAGAAAACTGTAATTTTGTTTCCCTTCTGAACTTTTAAATGTATCACTGACAAGCTGTGAAATGGGAAATAATATAATGCAATGTTCAAAAAATGGCACAGTAGACTTTAACTTGTTTTGACAAAATGAAAGTAAAATGCCATATTAATAGTTAGTTAGCTGATATAAATATTCACTCATTCATTGCTTCCAGCCTTCTTGTTAGCATAAGAAAATGTGTTGGCCCTACTGTTGACAAAACAGCTTTCTAATTGTACTACATTTTCCTACTGTATCTCTTTCATTACTAATAAGACACCTCAAACGTTCTTTCCTCATGGTCACTTGTCAGAACACAGGATTATTTAGGTCTATTTCATTAATACAAACAGTGGACCTTTATATTAAATGAATCAATATTCCATCACAGCCATCATTTACTTACAGGTGTCATATCCAAATTGCATGTAGACTTGCAGGGAAAAAATCCAGTTGAAATTTTCTAAAACTAAGTTACAGCCTCACTGAATAACTACATGTTTTTCTACCCATAAGAGAATAACTGACAAAAAGTATTCTCAGAAATTAATTCAGAAAACACTCTGCAAGTTTAGTTTGATTTTGATTTTTATAGATGTCTTTGCTTCAGACTGTTAGTCTTGTGTGATTCTTCAAATACAGCATTTCTTTTTGGTGCTTTGCTTCAGCATCTTTTGCAATGCATCTTAATTCAGTCAAAAAGTTTCTTAGTGTATGCCTGCAATGCTCAGACATCTGTTACGAGGATGTGCTTCCTGACAGTTTTATAGCATATGTCAACAGTGTTCAAAGGTTTGTTGTTTACTAACCATCTGTTTCCATTCTGACATTAAGGAATGGTCCATAATCTTCAGTGTAATGCTATATTACTGAGCCTATGTCTACATTAAGTGATAGCACCTCAAAACGTATTTTTTGTAAACTGCATAGCATATGGGTAGGAGATCTAAAAGGGTGAAAGAGAGATAATTTATAATACTTAAGAGTCTAGAAGAGCTGCAAGGAAAAAAAAATAACACCACTGCTCACATTTCAGAAAAGACTATAACATCCTTTTTTTATTAATCAGAATGCAACAGTAGCTTATCTAGTCATGTTAAACATTGGTTTAGGCTCAATGTATCCAGTCAAAGATAAATGTAAAATGTAAACTATTCAGTAAAAGATCACAGGTTATTTCTTTAAAATATGATTGGTGAGTCAAATTTTAAGAAGTGTACATTATCTGCATTTAACTTTATACTTCAGCTAGTATCCTGTTTTTGTACATCAAAGACTATTTTTTTCTCCCCTTACCTCATAGATACTTATTTTCTGGCTCACTACACCTATAATCTAACAAGCAGACACACTGATCTATAATTTCAAATATTGCAGCAAAACATTGTGCTTAATCATTGATAAGGTAAACAGCCTGTGAATATAATGCTTTATTCATAAAAATAACTAAAATGTAAATATGAATACATTGAGAAACATTTTGGATGGAAGTTTGGCTGCATCCAAGGTGACTGGGATTCAACTATCAGCACCAGCAAGGAAGGAACAGGAAGGGCGGGTTAAGGGGAGTGGCATACTCACCATCCTTAGGGGATAGGGAGGGAAGCTTGCACTCAGAGGCACACTGAGTGGTGTTATTTCTCTTTGCTTTGCCAGGAAGGTGCAGGGTTACCTGAGAGAACATACCCCTTGCAAAAGTGAGGAGACACCGTTTGGTGCAGCCAGCTACATGTCCTTTCTCCAGTACTTTACAAAGTTCAAGCAAGGAGATAGGGTTACAGCAAAAAAATAAACTTGAACTGCTCGTAATGTCTTTCTGTATGACAGTGAAGCTTACCTTGGTGATGAGGAATGAGTGGGACAATTGGTGACTGATAATCGACAGATAAAGGGGGCATAAAAATGCCAAACATTTTATCTGATAGAATTTATGTACTGATTGAGAAGCTTAATTAAGTCAATCAGAAGATTATTTCATGCAGTAGAAATGGTACGACAAAATGGTTCACATGTTGTGTTCATGTTTGAGCTAGTAACAGCAAAATATTTCCACAGACAAGGATGGAGCCAGGAATACTCTTTGTACTCTGTAGAGTACATTTTTTTCTGAGCAACATTTGGAAAGATTGGGAATTTATCCGGCAATATTATGTGTATAACCTTCTAAAGTAATGTCTCGAACAATGTGTATATAGCTTGCATAAGGAGAAGATTGCAAATTAAAAGCAGTATCTCTTAATAGTTTTTGGCTAAGCAGCTGAAAATGTTACACACATTAAATGCTGGAGGGAGGGGCAATAGCTTGAGAGATATATCCAATATATAAATGCCAGATGGGTTGGGGGCAGCAATAAGCGTTTGTGAGTACAAAATGGAATTAATTGACTACACCCCTGTCTACAGATATGATTTAGAAAAATACATCTAAATAAAGCAGGATAGTATTAAAATGGGCATCAGCTAAACCTTTTTATTGCTCACATATCTTACTTAGTTTTTAGTAACTGCGGTGGTGGTGCTGAGGTAGCGTTGTTGCCTCACAGTAAGACGTTATCCTGTTCGATTCTCAGATATAGCGTCTTCTGTGTGGAGACATGCGTGTATGGGCATACCTTCGTTGAAGGTTGTGCGTCAGAGCTGGCAACTCAGCACGTAACAATCTATTGCCAATCATTAGCGGACCAGAGTTCCACTGTGGTGACCCCTAACCGGGAACAGTCGAAAGACACAACAACAACAACAACATCTTACTTCGTTTTCAGTCAGTGTGTTGGTATATGAGGTAAAGATATGCATACTTTCACATCCACACTGGATAATTACAGTAGAGGATCGTTACATATATATTCAATGGTGTTTGCATGTACCAAACTACAAGTGATTTAGTGATTTATAAAGTATAATGTTTATGAAAACAATTCAATCACAGTACAGGCACTAAAACAGCCTCAAGGAGTAGGAAGTTAATTTATAAAATTTATTACAATTTCATAGCAGCTCTCCAGCTAAATTAAGACTCATTTTTAGGTAAGAACTGGGGAGACAATTTTCAAGATTAATATATCAATAAAGTGACTTCAAAGAAGAGAAAATACTAAACACAAGTGTGTTTATATTATGGAGTCAAATAAAATCAAAGCTGTAAATGCAAAATACGTGAAATAAGTTGTAGTGCTACAAACTTTATAGATTCACAGAACAAAAGTTTAAAATATGGTTTTCCTTTACATACACTTCTGAGAAAGTTGTTATCTGATCAAATTCAGGAAATATCCAGATATCAGTTATGTAAGAGAGGCAGGCTAGACACTCAGAGTTAGGATGAATGCCCACAGACACAATAATGAAAAGAGATGAATGGAAAGATTAGTTAAATCAAATTATGCAATGACCCCCCATTAATATTCCAAAACATGCACACTGATTGGCCAGTATGTCCATTGTAAATCCCACAATATACCAACGGAAAAAGGTCCAGTCGCCCAGACTTTTTTCCGTTGGTATAAAGTGCTCAAAACATTTTTTTTTAACAAATAAAAAGAAAAAGAAAAAAAACGGAGACTTTCTTTTCTCCATTGCTTACATTTCAAAGCATTGATGTACTGGGTATATGTGGGACGCAAGGAAGCAGTGTACCAGAACCAGCGGAGGAACAGTAATGCACCATTATACAAAGACATTATTTAAGAAAATTAGGGGTTTTTTTCTTAAATGATGTCATTGTATAATAGCAATAACCGACTCTGTGGTTGTGGTATATTGAAGATTTACCACGGCTGGCTTTATTTAATCACTCGGGCTTCACCCTTATGATTAAACCAGACCAACCATGGGTAAATCTTCAATATACCACACCACGTCGTCGGTTATTGCTTAAATGACTAGCAGAGCAGTGGCAGCACACTTTTCCCAGTATGATCATTCTTCTTCAGGCATGGCAGTTATGGTTCTTCAGGAATTTTCCCATACATCTTTGGAAAGAATGCCAGTGAAGATTAAGCTAATTCAGTTTTTCAGTCTGACAGTTAGTAGTTTGAACCTGGATCTTGCATATTTGAAATATTACAGAACTTATGAACTCTTCTTTCTGAGCAGCTACCAGTGGACACAAATTAGGTGTATTGAAGGGCAAGAAATGTTTGCTATTCTGATAATGCATGATTTTAAAATGATTTTACTCTGAATCCAATAAGCTATCACAGAAAGTTAGCAGTACATGAAAGATTGCTGGGGTTTGTATAATTTTAGCACCTTTTTATTCATGACAAGAGAGTACTTATTACCATATAATGTAGCATTCCAATCTAAACGCTAGTAAACTTAAGAATAATAGTCAGGAAAGCCTTAGTATTTAGAAATGTTAACAATATAATAAAACTGTTTTCAGTACTTGTTCACAAGTATAAGTCCAAACTTAAGACTGAACTATCAGCACTTTTTCTCTCCCTTCCTTCATTTAGCTTAACTGCAGCCTGTCTAACTAAACTAAATGAACACAAAATATCCGTGCATTCTAAACTAATATCACTATGACATGCATGTTATTGTAATTATCACATCTTCTTTGATGCATAGATGCATACGGAGTTAAGACAGAGTAAAACATAACTTGTTTTTCCTTCTCTTCATTTAACTAATCTTTTTTACACATCTCTTTTCATTATTCTGATTTATTTTTTCAATAAATGTCAGAGTATATGTTAAATGAAGACTGGCTCTTATGACAAGCCATAATCTAGTTGTGTAAAGCTTCAGAGAGTGAGAAAGAGAGGGGCACACACACACACACACACACACACACACACACACACACACAATTTGTCTCTGAGTATAGTCAGCCTAATGGATGCACACATTTTTTTCCTAAACTGGCATTTTAAAATATCTTTTTTAACCATTCAGGAAGACATGATGTGATTCTCTTTATAGTAATCTATTTCACTTTTGTGTAGGAGATTAATTTTCCTACAGATAATGATCAACATACAACAAACATAAATGAGTAATCAATCAATCTCTATTCACTTCTGTGAATCTTAACATAGCCATTTTTGTGTAGTTATCAAATGCCAACAATCAAATGGATCTGCTAAGACCTATGAACTAAGAAAACACAAAAAACGAACAAACATTCACTTCAGGATGCAAAACAAGGACTGAATCAGTTCACAGCCATTTTATATTTTATAGGCTACATTCTCTGTAAATGCCATCACCTTTCCTTGCACCTAAGTAGATAGATGTCTGACTGCTGAAAAACAGATATGGCAACTAACTGAATTCCTTGTGACAGCTTGCAGATGAATTACATTTATGTCATGTGATATGCAATGATCAATCTGAATGCTAATCTAACCTTAGACATAAGAACAAACACAAGTGTTATGTGCAGAACCCAATACTAATAACCAAACAAACTGCACTGGGATGGAATTACCAGAAGGACTCACCTCATAATCCAATTAGTCCTCCCCTACTGAAAAATCCACCAAGGAATGTTCAAAAATAAAACAGTTTTATTTGTTAAAAAACAATAGAGTGTCACAAAGCCAGTTAAACGCTTTCATCCAATACACAAAAAGGACTTCTTCAGAACTGATCGTGCATATTGGTTAATTAACTTTATAACCTCCCTTTTTCAAAAATATGGCTGCCTTAAAGGTGTACCAACCCCAAAAGTAAAAATATTCAAAAGATAAAACCTTAAAACAACCTTAAACATAATTAGGAACATGTGCATTAGTCATGTGCCTAAGCTTTTCCTTACTCTGCAGTCACTAAGCTACAAATGCAGACTTTCAAGTATTTTGATATACAGCATTTCCTAGGCTAGCTGCTGCTGCACTTTAGTGTGCTACCTGCTGCTACTGCTATTTTCTTCCTGAATCCTTCCTTACTAGCCTAGTATTGCAGCTATTGCCTCTCCAATTCCAGGAACACTAGTCCTCCTCCTGACGTGACATCGGTCACATCTCACAGACACAAGATGTCAATGTGACATCCTCTTTGGTTGGTTGCTATCCTGCTTCAAGTCACAGGTGGGCTGTTGCTGCAAACAACTGGGTTTTTTTTGTTTGTTTTTTAAGCTCTCCAACTCCGAGAGGCAGTCAGGCACTGCTGCACTGTCTCATGATGCTGATGTTATCATGCATGCCTGTCCATATTGATGACATTGAGGGATACATTGATGATGTGTGATGACATCAGCGTTAATTAACAAATGCAAATAAAACAAAACAAAGTCATGATTTGAAGGAGCCAATCGGTAATTCATGGCACCCTATTATTTCCCTCCCAAAAAGGGGAAATATCAATGGAACTGGTACAGTTAAGAGGTATGCTTTCTAGGTACAAGTGGATATTAAAGCAGAGTGTCTAATATCATTATAACCATCATCATCATCATCAGTCCGCTTTTTCCTATTTTCTTCATGGGGTTGGTGTGTTGGATCAGTTGTCACTATCTTTCTTGATTCAGTGCATATCTTATACCTTCTTCATTGGTCATGCCTGATTGTCACGGGTCTTCTCTTACTCAATCCGCCCATCTATTCACTGGATTTCCTCATTTCCTCTTCCTGTCTCTCCCAAATCTTCCCCAGATTTATTTCTGTTTTTCTTCACATGTGCCCAAACCACTGTACTCTCTTTTCTTAGATCTTCTCTGCAGCTGGAGCTACTTTGGCTTCTGCTCCAATGCTCCATTGTCCTCATATCTTTATCTGTCCAACACTTTGCATTATACTACTTGCACTTCATCTCCATCACCTCTAGCTTCCTCAACTGCTCTTCCTTCACTGCCCACGCTTCCATACCATTTAGTATATTGGTCGCACCACTATGTTGGACACCTTACTTTTCAGCTTTTTTGGCATTCTTCTGACACTCACTACCCCTGACACCCTGTGTCAGTTGGCTGCAGTTCCTCTGACTCTAGCTTTGACCTCCCCATTCAAACTTCCCTTCTCCTCAACCACCCCTTCCAGATACTTGAAGCTGTTAACCAGTTCCACTACTTTCCTTTCTATCCCAGTTTTCAACCAGTTTTCAGCTTCTTCTGATTTCCCCCATTTGCTGTCATGACAGTTGTATTGTCTGTACTCAGCTTCACCCATGAGCCTTCAGTTTTGCATTCCATTCCCCTATTATTTGCTGAAGTTCATGTTCAGAGTCTGCTTATAATGCTGTATCACCTACGTACTGCAGTGTTGTTGATCTGGCTCTTCTGACCTGACTGGTAATGTAATCCATCACCAGTACGAACAGCAGTGGACTTAGAGGTGAAATCTGATGCACAGGTACTCCCACTTAGAACCCCTCTGTGAATCCAAACACTGTTCATACTTATCCTTGTACATAGGTTCATATGGTCATAGGTATATACAAGGCTAAATACCACCAGGACCTTTATAAACCTAGCTGTGCAACCCAACTCAATTGTGTCCCTATGTATTATGGGCAGTTATTAGAAGGGGGTATGTTAGTTAGGATGTTTCTAGAGGTTATGTGGAGGGAATATCAGTTTTGGCATTACTATCCGCTTCTGTCTATCAGAAACATGGGGAAAAGACCCTGGGTGAATTTTTGATTTCCTATCCATTGGTTAAGGTTATGCTTAATAGGGTTCAGAATAGATTCTGTTTCACATAGATGGGGGGCCTGTTCCAGAGCATGGGGATCCTGTGAGACATTCTGTCTTGCCAAATTTATATCACAAGCAAAATTTAAATTCTTTGATCTAGTGGTTCTGATGCTGTTCATTTTGTGGATGTACAAAAAGTCCATCAGAGCTGGATCCAAGAATGCCTTGTATGCCAGGCATAGATCCTTCTCAGAAGCCTGTAGAAGACTAAGTGTAGAGACAGGGCTTTAAGGCAATCAGTATAGGATAATGTGTTTGTGCCATGGATTCTCCTAGGAGAGAACCCTGCTGGGCATTCCAACTGTTGCTTACGTCTAGTCAGTTACATGCCAAAGGGTGCATAATGCTCAATGATGAGTCTGATAATGGACAAATAAAGTGGCACTACGGCTTCCTTGGACCTGGATTCCATGCCTTTACTTGTACGTTGAGTGATATAAAATGATTACTACCTTGACTACACTTTGGTTAAAGGCTAGATTAATGTCTACATATGTTTCCAGGTCCCTGGTTACTGGGTCACCTCTTAGGGTTGTCTTATCGATGGAGTAATTAACCTGGATGGCAGTTTTCCCAAAAGACGCCATAATGTATTTCTTGGCATTGAGTTTTAATCCATAACTTTGGCACCAGTCATTTTACTGTGTTAGACCATCTTGTAAGATGCTTGTCTCATGGGGTAAACAATGATACCTCCCAATAAGCAGTCATCTACAAACTTGATTAGCCAAGGGTCCTTGACATTAGCCTTTACCTCTGAGAAGTAGATACTAAATAGGAGTGGTCCCAGCATGGAGCTCTGGAAGTGCCAGGCTAGTCTCAGGTCTCTTAGTGGAGGTGGTATCACCAATCCTGACTTCCTGGATCTTGTCTGTGAGCCAGCTGCCAATCCAGTGAGTTATGTATGGGTTTATGCCCTGTTTGTTGAGTATGTTAACTATACCTGCATGGGTTATTGTATCAGATGCCTTAGCCGGGTTTAGGTAGGTGGTATATACCATTTTCCCCTCCTCCATTGCCTTGGTGCCCTTCACAAACAAGCCCACCAGGTTTAGTAGGCATGACCTTTCCTTGACAAAGGCAAACTGGGATGGATCTAGAGTCTGAAGGTTGCCTATGTCTTTGTTGATAATTTCCATGATAATCCATTCCATGGTTTTGCATAGAAGACTAGTCAGACTAATAGGTCTTCAGTTTCCAGGGTCGGTTGATGGTCCACCATTGTTAAGTAGGTTAACTGTTGCAGTCCACCATTATCAAAGTACAAAGCCTATTTTAAGGCTGTAGTTGAAAAATGAGTCAAGTGGTCCTAATAGGTCAGGTTTCAAGTTATTCAAGTGGCATCCCAGAATACTGTCTGGGCACACTATAGTGGTGTTTTTGGCCTTAGCAAGTGCCGCCAGGACTTGCTCCCTGTTGATAGTTGGGGGGGTAATGCTAGTAGGTATTTCATGGGGAGAGGCATGGAAGGAGTGGGGTTGATGTCTGGGCTGAATTCATTAGCCAGCAAATTCACTGTCACTCTGCTTGGTGAAGGTGACACCACTGACCATCAGCTTGGCACACTGATGTGTGTTGCCTTTGAGGTTTCAGACATAGTTGTAGAAGGTTTTGTGATTGTCGTTAGCCAGTGAGGCTATCTTGACCTTGTAATTGGCCTTGTTGGACTTAACTAGTCCTTAGTTTCCTGCTATCAGATTAGAGAGCTGCTATCATTGTGGGAGTTGCTCTTCCTGATTTTAGCTATGACTTTTTTTCCTTTTGATATTTACCCTATTAAGGGTGGATTGTTATTAGAGCTTGTACTTCTAGTAGGTAGAGCAGTCTCTATACAACCATTTACATGGTTGTTTAGGGTCTCTGTGAACAATTCCACATAGGTTGCTGTGAACTTGAAGTTGGGAGGGGAAATACATTTGACAAATTATTGCTTAATAAGATACAGTTTGTTTTGGAATAGTTTCTGTTACGCAGTTTCCTGGGATTACCGAGTTGATTTTTATTTCAAAGGAGACCTCACCAGTAAAGACGTGACATGCGGGGTGCAGTGCTCTCCCATATTGGTAGTTACCAGTTCCAGTATTTTTGAACCTCTTAGGAGTGTGTGCACTATTTGGTCAAGGGTATCTGTGTTAATAAAGTCCAGGAATCATTGTGCCTGCAACTATGAAGCAGTTTTTGTTTCCCAGTGTATATAAAGATAGTTAAAGTCTCCCATGAACAGAGTATTTCATTTAATGGTGAGTGCCTCCAGTAGTTCTAGATATGAGCTGTAAGATTCTAAGGACACAGAGGATGACCTATAGCTTGCTAAGATATGGTATTGGACTGGAGCTTTATCTGTACTGATTTGCAAATGAGTAAATCTCAGGACATCATCCTGTTTAACCAACCTAGAGTTATACTTCTTGCTAATGTAGACTGAGACTCCTCCACCTTTAGTCTCTGTCTGTGCAGCTGGTGGTCTAAATGTGTGAAAGGCAATGAAGCCTTGCACTACAGGAGTACTTTCTGTGGATTTAAACCATGTCTTGGTAATGGCACAAATGTCTATATTCTCCAAGTGAGGAGAGCTTGTTGGATATGAAGTTTCTCATTTAGGCTCCAAACATTGAGCAGTAGCATCTTTAAATTTCTTTGGGCTTTATTTGCTATATCAGTAGTTTTGTCAATTTGGCATTGCGTAAAACCCTCCTAAAGGGATGGATAACGTTTTAGCCAGTATTCAGAAGCCTAGGGGAGAAAGGTTCAGACTATCCTTTGCAAAACAATGTAGTTTGTTAACCATGTCTTTCCATGTTGACAAATATTGAATCCTCCTGGAAAGACACCAGACACTTAGCCAATCACCGAAGTCATTCATCTTTTGTTCGTACTGTGCCTGGCATCATCCTTGGTGAAGATAGGCTGCTGCTCAATGCAAGGCACATACCTGTCTGAGACACGTATTCAGAGAGATCAACAATGTCTGTCTTCATATAGTCCAGGGAAATATTTCTCAGGTCATTATCACCCACATAGACTATGATAGAATCCTACTGGTACCTGTGGTGTAGTGACTTGTGTGCATAACTTGTTACAGCCTGGCTCCAGATAAGCAAATACCCATTATCTTCCCCTTGTTCAGTGTGGTGAGTGCAGCATCTGTGTATCAAACATTGGAGTCCCTTATGGCAAGAGTCCTGTGTAACATAAAAAAGAAATAACCACCAGTGTATCCAACAGATTTAATGAAACTCTGACGTCTCGGCCAAAGCCTTCAAGGAGTATAACACAAAGTAAAAAACTTGCCCCAAATATACACATACAAATACATTAACTGCCCCATATATGCACATACAAATACACCAATTAAACAATCATACAATTAAAGAAATACTCTCCAGATACATTCTTCATTTAGTCCCCTTGGAGACAGGGTGTCAAATTTTAAAATGTAAGTAGAGTCTTTTAAAAGCAACTGTTTCTTTATAAAAGAAACATCAAATCTGGATATTTGTATTTTTTTTCCAAAACAGTGCCTTGCAGCCCTTTACTTTCTCCGTCATGAAACAAACTAAAATGTTCAGCTATAGAGCTCTCTACTTTTTTATTAGCAATATCCCTCACATGTTCTAAAATTCTAGTTTTAAAACACCTTTTTGTTTCTCCAATATAAAATTCGTTGCAAGGACATCTCAAGGCATATAAAACGCCTTCAGTATTGCAAGTAAAATGGCCACAAGTTCTAAAAGAAACATTATTTATTCTAGGAAAAGTTTTTATTACATACTTGCAAGCCTTGCACTTGCCACAATCAAATGTAGCACACATTGTCAAACTACATGGTATATTGAGAGATGGACTACTGAATTTACCTCTTATCAAAAAATTCCGTTTACCTTTTCCTTTTCTGTAGGAACTTGTGGCCATTTTACTTGCAATACTGAAGGCGTTATATATGCCTGTCAACTGCAAGATAATGGTTAGGGGAGGGTTTTGGGTGGGAAGTAGTCAGTATTAGATGAGGGAGAACAAGGGAATGTAGCAAATGTAAAGAGTAGGGAGGAATTAAGGCTATATAGTGGGGCAAAGTTAAAGGACTAAGTGGAGGAAGGAGTATGTGGGAGAAGGAGTTAGGGGAGGGTTTTGGGTGAGAAGTAGTTATAGATTAAGACTAGGGAGGACTAAAAGCTATAGAGTGGGGCATGGTTAAAGGTCTATGTGGAGGGAGGAGTATGTGAAAGAAGTGGTTAGGTGAAGGTTGATTGGATAACTATGAGGGAGGGCACAAGGTGCTTAGTACATATATTTAGGGAAAGTGGAAGTGGGTGGGAATGGCGGTAGGGTAGGGGAGCGGAGTGAGCCTGACCGAAGTGAGGGAGAATGGGGTGGGCTGAGCCTAAGCCGCGAGTGTTTGCCAAAGAACAAAAAAAATCAGTAAGTACTTAGTAGCCAGAGAATAGGATACACTAGGAGGTAATAAAGAGACGTAGGCTGTTTCGAGAAAAGAGCGCAGATGTAGATTAGAGTGTAAAATAAGTTTACATATAATAGGTATACTAAAAGGAGATAAGGTTTGCTATAGAGGTTTGGGCAGAAAAGGCAAATGAGTTCTCAAATATTGCTCTTAGGTAAAAGGATGAGAGAGAGAGCTGAAGATAAAGTGAAGGGAAAGTGGAAGCTTGAACCGGTTAAAAGGAAGGGTTATTGCTGGGACTAAAACAGAAAGGGGAAAAGGGTGGGGGGTTTACTCGCTCTGGTGATGTACACAGAGCTGTGATATAAGTACATGTAGGCAGCAAGCAGGCATAAATGATATAATTTTGCTAAGCATAAAAAGCAACATACATATTAATATAGAGAATGATGTTTCATAGCTCCTTTTGACTAGCACATGGCAGCTGGAGTGGCTGGCCCCTTGAAGTAGTTGGGTATTTAACACAGAGATATTGTTTAGGTTGTGTTTTCCTGGGGGTTGGAGATCACCGAATGTGTGCACAAGGTATCTTAATTATGATAAAGAACTATCTGCGGCTTTCCTATGTATGCATCACCAGAGGAAGTCTACCTGAGATGCATGTTGGTGTGTGATTTTGTTACTGTCTCTCATTGAACCATGAACTGTGTGTTGGCCATCATTAAGTAATTTACCAGACAGAAGTCTAGAATAGCCTCTCCTTCTTTATTCCTTTACACTACAGTCTAATATCTATGACTCTGTTACTAATTCTAATGACATCCCTCACTGTCTTTGACTTCAACACAATTATCACACAAATTCCAGTCTATCCTCCTCCTGAGAAGTAGTCTCTTAATCCCAAACCAAGTGGCTTTGCTGCACTGCCTTTCCAGCTTGTCTCCTGGATACAAAGGATGTCCAGCCTCTTCCTGATCACTGTATTACCCACATGCAAGCTGTGCCCTTTCAGTGAGACTATATGCTCGTGTTTGTCACTTTGACTGATTTTGTGTCCAACTTTTGCTCAACAGGGCTACTCCAGGTATCCAGGATAAGTAATTGGACACTGAATGGCCAGTAGCTTATGAACCCAGAGCTGTGTGGTCTATGCACCTCTATTAACCAGTGCGTGCCCACCATACCAAGCAGCCCTGGGTTCATAAGCAATTGGACACTGACTGGCCAGTAGCTTATGAACCCAGGGCTACTTGGTATGGTGGGCACGCACTGGTCAATAGAGGTGCATAGACCCATCCAAACATTAGCAATCGCTGGCATAGATCAGAGTAGGCCAAATCCCATTTATACCCATGCCCATTCTGGCAATATTAGTCAACATGACCAAATCACCTAAAGCCAATTTTGTACACCATTAAGTGTCTAGCACTGACATGGTATATATTCTGTGATCTCCCCTCTAGAGAACACTGTACAGCACAAGTGATGCTTAAAGTGGTTGGTCTATTCAGCTCTTCCCCCTATGGGCACCACATCAAGTCTGTGCTACTGTCCACAACTTCTTTACATGTTTTTGGGTGAGTTTGAGGTGAATTTAACAAGCATATTTTTTTGGGGGGGCATGCAAACTCCACACAAAGGCATTGGCCAGAGGTCAGGATCAAATCCTGTTCCTCATGCATGGGATGCAAAGATCTTAGCCATTATGTCAACAACATCTTCCCTCTTTAGGTTCAAGTGGATATTAAAGCTGAGTATCTAACTTCAGTTACTTAATAAGAGCCAATAAATGACTCCTGTTAACCTTAAAGGTCAAGTAAGTGCAAAATGTATGCTGGTCCAATAAAAGGTATTACATCACCGCTGTGTTTTAGTATTTGTTTGCCTTTTTTTTTTTTTTTTGGAGGCACTCTTGCTGCTAACAATGTCTTTCATGGACTAGAATGTGGCCTCTTGACTTTTCCACAGAAATGTTTGAATGACCTTTTGTTCAAGAAAGGAAGAAGAGCTTTGAGGTCTTCCAAGTTGGTTGCACACTGAGTAACAGCTTAATTTCAGCTCTCCCAGTATGAAAACAGAAACTCTGAAAAGAAAGCCAGTGAATTTGTCTTTTGGGGTAAATTTCAGTTACTGTTTATTACATGCACTGCCTGGATATCAGCAAAGAAGAAATTCAGAGAACCTTAAAGAGAATCAACCACAAATGATGAGAAGAAGTCACTGGCTGGGAAGAATCCTACAGCTGTTCACTAAAAAGCAGTTCAATCTCCAGCTTTGCTTCAAGGCATGGCTTCCAGTAACCTAGAGGAAAAATAAGTCAGATGTGCTCAGAGCTGATTAAAATAAATGAAACTCTGAAGGTACATATCAAGTCAAATAAAATGCTGGAAAAGTGGAATAAGAGTTAAACAGACATTCAGATGAGCTGATAAAACTGCAAAAATCAGAGGTCAAAAATGAAGAAAGGGCTAGCTGAGTGTGAGACTGCTCTAGAACAGATGTTTCAAAAAATGGTAGAATTAGAGGACAGAGCAAATAAGGAAAACCTGAGATGTTCTACTGTACCAGAGAAACTGGAAGAACAGACTATATTAATTTTATGAAAGCACAAATAAGCAACTAGACTGGTATTCCACAGCAGCAGTTGTTAATTGAAAGGACACATTGTGCATATGCTCCAAAGTTGGCCATGAGAAAGGATCAAGAACCTGTATTTATAAAGATGCAATCCTACCAGTAGAAAGAGTTTATACTAAAAAACTGTGGCAGAAGGGCAAAATACTAAAAGTTGGAGACATTGGCATGTTAGTGGAAAATGATTACTCACTGTACACCAGACAGTAAAGGAGCAAATTTATTCCAGCAATCAGGGAATGTCAAGAGGCAGTTGTGACACTCAAGCTGCTATATCCATCTGTCTTCAAAATAATGTAACCATTATGTCAACATCTTCCCTTTCTAGGTTCAAGTGGATATTAAAGCAGAGTATCTAACTTCAGTTACTTAATGACAACCAATGAATGACTCCTGTTAACCTTAAAGGTCAAGTAAGTGTAAAATCTATGCTGGTCCAATAAAAAGGTATTAGATGCAGAACAGGCTAAGGAGGAAATCCAAAAGTTTGCCCAACAAAAATGAGATATCAAACAGTAGAGGACACTGCTTTTTATTCTTCAGATAAAAAAGCTCATAGAGAGAGTCTTTGCCAGGAAAATGCTTAAGAGACAGAGAAAAGTACAGGAGTTGGCTAGAAGAACTGGCAGTACGTTGGAAATGAACCAAAAACTAGAGCTGTGAGATGGGGATCAACAGGAAGAAAACCAGCAATTCTGAAATTAATGAATAACTGTGGGGTTATAAAGCATCAATCACATCTGTGAAATATGGCTGAACAAGAACAACTGTAAATATTGGAGTTTTTTGACTTTGTTAATCTTGCAGGGAACTGTAAAGCATTTGCTGTACATCATGTCATTAATGTTTGGAAGAACATTAAAGGGAAGAGAAGGGAAGGAGGTGACTTTAAGTTAAGCAATTTGTTCTTAATGGTATTTTTATGAAATATTTTATGGTACAAACTACATGTTATTAAGTAAAGAATTTTCAGTTATTTTGTTTGTTATAAAGGTACTAAAGTAAACAAGTGCCACTTTTTTCTTCTTCTTTTTTCCTTTTTAGTTTTAAGAAATGTAGTCATTCAAATGTAAAAAGAGAGCACCTGAACAAAAACATGTTTAAGATTAGAGGTTGAAATTTTGGGTTGTTGAGGTGGAAGATAGAGTATAAAAGTATACAGATCATGATATAAGAAGAGTTTATAAGCTTTTCCTTACATTTGCTTAAGGAAATGACTGGATTAAGGCCCTTGGCTTGATCTAGCAACAAATTTTAAATGGAAGCAAGTAAATAAGAAAAGAAAAGAATGAAAAGTTTACCTTTAGCGAGTAAATGTTCACAATGTAACATAAAAAGCTTGTAGCTGAAGGCAGGCATGTATCTGGTTCTTATCTTTCTAGGGAGACAAGTTGATAAGAAGGCAATGCTTTTTTAAGGCTAAAAGTTAATGTTTTCTTAAAGCATTCAAGTTACTTTCTACATCTTGGACAGGAATAAAGATAAGACAAAAACAGATAGCACTTAGTGTAAGGTGAAGCATAGGCTGTACCGTGTCTTAGTATGTATGACCTTAAATATAGGTCAATTAAAGCCTGTGAGTGTAGCTTTCAATCTGGGATAATTGTTCCTATTAGGAGAGTTAAACTTCATTATTTGAATATGCACATAGTTTTGTGTGTTTGTATTAAGTTAATAGGTTATGGGGTATTCTGGAGTGTGTGTTTTTTTGAGGATTTTCATTAAAACACAAAGCCTTGTAAAATGTGACACAGGTTCAAACAGACATGACAAGAAACACATGTATAAAAGATCAACCTGTCAAGCATCAATGCATGCATGTAACACAAAAGCTGAAAATAGATTTAAAAAAATGGTTGTACATGACAGGTGGAAACAATAACTTCTTAGCACAGTGGCAACACTTTCCATATTATCTTGGAATGGAATGGTCTCACGGGTATATAGAAAAAGTCATCATCATCATCATCTTCTTTCGGATGTTCCCATTAGGGATCGCTACAGTGGATCAGCTGTTTCCATTTCTTCCTGTCCTCTGCATCTTGCTCTGTCACAACAACCACCTGCATGTCCTCTCTCACCACATCCATAAACCTTATCTTAGGCCTTTCTCTTTTCCTGTTACTTGGTAGCTTCATCCTTAGCATCTTTTTCCCAATATACTCAGCATCCCTTCTCAGCACATGTCCAAACTAACATAATATTGCCTCGCTGGCTTTGTCTCCAAACCTTCCAACCTGGGCTGACCCTCTAATATACTGATTCCTAATCCTGTCCACCCTCGTCACACCCAGTGCAAATCTTAACATCTTTAACTCACCCACATCTAGTGTTAACTCCTTCCATTTTGTCAATGCCACTGTCTCCAACCCATATAACATAGCTGGTCTCACTACCCTCTTGTAGACCTTCCCTTTCACTCTTACTGGTACTCATCTGTCACAAATCACTTCTGACACTCTTCTCCACCCACTCCATCCTGCCTGTACTCTCTTCTTCACCTCTCTTCCACACTCACCATTACTCTGAACTATTGATCCCAAGTATTTAAACTCATCCACCTTCACCACCTCTATTCCTTGCATCCTCACCATTCCTCTATCCTCCCTCTCATTCACACACATATATTCTGTCTTAGTCCTGCTGACCTTCATTCCTCTTCTCTCTAGAGCATATTTCCATCTCTCCAGGGTCTCCTCCACCTGTTCCCTACTCTCACTACAGATCACAATGTCATCTGCAAACATCATAGTCCACGGGGACTCCTGTCTGATCTTGTCTGTCAACCTGTCCATCACCATTGCAAATAAGAAAAGGCTCAGAGCTGATCCTTGATGTAATCCCACCTCCACCTTAAACACATCCATCAATCTCACCACAGACCTCACCGCTGTCACACTACCCTTGTACATATCCTGTACCACTCTTACATACTTCTCTGACACTCCAGACTTCCTCATACAATACCACAACTCCTCTCTAGGGAAAGAAAGAGTAATGGACTATATTAAGACATGCACAGTGCAAATAGCTATGCTACAACAGACACATTTGGAGAGAAGTGAGCATATGAATTTGATAATGAAAGGATTTCAGGATGCTTATTCAGCAGAATATCTGGGACAAAGGAAAAGGGGGTTACTTATATTAACTGTTGGAGGAGATCCAATAATGATAGAAAAGAAAAAAGATAATAATTATAGATCTGTAGCAGTAAGAGGCTACTGGAAAGGAAGGAAGATTATGCTGGTATGTATTTATATTTCACCTAAAACAGCTACAATGGAGCTTAAGAAATGTTTGGGAGAAATAATCAACTTTCAGCAAGTAATGTTACTTATAGGTGGGGATTGGAATTCAATTTGCAACAGTAAGGATGTATCTGGTGGAGCTAGAAGGGAACATATAACAAAAGACAGTAGATGTTTGAAGAAATTTATGAAAATATTTGGTATGGAAGATGTAAATTCAGTAGTAAGAACTCAAAGAAAATGAACATATTATTCCCCAAGGTACAGCAAAGTGCCTAGGCTACACAGAACTTATATTTCACAGGAACATGTGCATTTAATTGAAATTGTGATACACATCTGATAACTATTTCGGATCACATGCCAACAATAACTAAAACAAAAGGCAGGGTAATGAAGTAAAAATGAGACACTGACACTTCCTCAACTAGCTGTTAAAAAGAGAAGAATTTAAGAAATGGGTAGTAGAAATTATTCAGGAATTATTAGGGAAGATAGATATTTCTTCTGAAGATATAGTTAGGGAGTGAGATCAAATGAAAGTAGAGTTTAAAATACAGTAGAAATTTATTTATTATTTATTTATGTATTTATTTATTTTAATTTGTTGACCGGGAGTGTCCGACTGGACATAGGTCCATTTTCAGCGGAGGCCCGGGGAGAAAAGCTTCACAGTTAAAATAAACAGACAGTAATTACATTGGATTACATAGCGATTAACAATTTAACATAGCAATTACTTACAACATATTTACAGATGAAGAACATAGTACATCAGTAGACAACTAGAATCTTTATCTGTGAAGTACATAACAGACATTAACAAATGTTACAATGAGGAGTTCCTGCTGTATAATAAGTACTAGGCTTATGAGTATCTGAGCTTGCTATAATCAAGGTAGTTAGTGGAGTGGAAATAAAAGAAAAAAGATACAGTTAAGATGTAACAAGAATTATTTAGAGGGGCTAACAAAGTTTAAAGTATTACAGAATAAGGGAAACCTCAAAGAACAAGAAGAGGCACAACTGCAGAGTGCTAAAGAGAAAATAAAGGGACTATTTAGATAACTGTGAATTTAGAAAATTTGCTGTTAAACAACAGTTTTTTGATACCAACTCCAGGGCACAAAAACTTTTAGCACAGTGGCTCAGGCAACAGAAATCAGAAAGGCTTGTTGCCAAGCTTAGGGAGCATATAACAAGGAAAATAACCAAAGATCCAGTAAAAATATTAGAACTATTTTAGGGAATTTTATGAACATCTGTATAAAGCAGAGAAATGTAGAAATCAAGAAAAAGAACAAATGGAATATTTATGGAAGAATGAAATATGCCACGGTTAGAGGTAGATAAAGCTCAATTATTAACAATTAGGATAGAAAAAGATGAGATAAAAATGATGATGTATAGCCACTTTACAGGAAAGTCTCCAGGAAGAAATGGTATTCCTGGGGAAGTTTGGAAGTTAGGAGGGAAGAGAGTGATAAAGAGTTGGAAGTTTTTTTTTAAATGGTATTTTAAAAATAGGGGAAACACCAACATCCTGGAAGAAAACTGTGGTGCCTGCAATACCTAAAGATGGTAAAGCCCCATCAGATCCAGCTTCATATAGGCCCATTTTGATCCTAAACCATGAGTATTTATGTCTATAATGGCTATAAGAATGGCAAAGTTGTTACCAAAATTGATAGATATGGATCAATGTGGTTTTGTGGGGAGAGGCAAACATTTGACAACATTAATAGAGCAATGATGATCCAGATGAAAACAGAATGTAAGAAAATACCACTGTTGATGGTGGGTTTTAATGCAGAAAAAGCATTCAACAGAGTAAGCTGGGAGTTTATGAGTAGGGAAATGGAGGTATCTGCGCTCTCTGACACAATAATAAGGTTAATTAGGAGGATATATGAGGGATCGGAGGCAATAATTAAAGTTTGGGGGGTTCCTCTCTGGTGAGATCTGTTTGAACAAAGGAAACAGGTGGGGCTGTCCTCTTTCCCCTTTGTTATTTGCATTATATTTAGAACCACTGGTGCAGTGGCTAGCACTGCCACTTCACAGCAAGAGGTTCTCCTGTTCGATCCTTGGCTGGGGTGCCTTCTGTGCGGAGTCTGCATGTCCTCCCTGTGGTCGCGTGGGTTTCCTCCGGGTGCTCCGGTTTCCTCCCACATCCCAAAGACATGCAGTAGGTGGATTGGACACACTAAATTGGCCCTAGGCGTGAGTGTGTGCATGTGTGTGCCTTCTGTGGAAGGTTGGGTGCCGGGCTGGCAACTCGACACTGTAAAACTCCACTGCCAATCATGAGCGGTTGGTGATCTGCTGTGGTGGCCCCTAACTGGGAAAAGCTGAAAGAAGAAGAAGCAAAGAAAATAAAGGACATTGAAAATCACAAATATAATTGGTATGGCAATCAAGAAAAGTTGACTTTATTTGTAGATATTATTTTGTACCTGATAAAACCAGACAAGGGCATCTCAGTGTTGTAGAACATTCTGAGACAGTTTCAAGTCTTCTGGGGATATAAAATGGATGTATATAAATCAAAGGCTATAGCTGTAAATTATGCACCCACACACAATGGTTATAAAGATGAGTAAAAGTATGCCTGACTTGTGTATAAAACTAAAGGGACTAAAGCATTTTCACTGCTTGTATCTTGCTATTGATATCCATAAACAAAAGCTCTTCCTTCTCACTATTTAGTGATAAAATCAGTGTGTTTCAGGCTCATGGGTCCCTAGAAGTGAATTGAACCATAGTACAAATCAAAGAGGCCCCAGTTAGTCAAGGTAACAACTGGCTCCACCTTAGGGCCAGGGACATTTTGACTAAATTTTGTTTCCACTGAACCTCCTACCTGGAGTGTCAGAGCTGATTAAGTCCACCAGAAAAAGTGTTCACTTGTCAGATGTATTCTGCTTAGTGGAAGATGACTCACATTTTGGATTTAGAAATACTGTGCTACTGGAGTTACTCAGTTTTCAGGATAGGTAGGCTTATCTAATTTCAGACACTTGTATTATAGGTTCATAGGTGCGTTCTAGGCTAATGACCCTGTAGCCTTTACAAGCATAGCCCATAGCATTACCATGACATCATGCCACCCGACCTTAGTTCCCAGTGCCTCTGTCGAATAAACCACTGGAGTGATCCCTGGGGTGAATTTTCTATTTCCCATCCACTCATCAATATTTCTCTTGAAGAGGGCCAGTGAGGTGCTCTGCTTGACATGTATAGGAAGTCTATTCCATAGCATGAGCAGTCTCTGGGTTATGAACCTGTGCCTCCAGCATGTTATGTCATTTGGGACTCATTTATTCCACAGTGAAGGTGCAAGCCTCTAGCATCTCTGCTAATTACAACCTAGGCAGAGAAGAAATGTGGTCCAGTTCTGCTTAGTTGAATACTTCTTTAAAGGAGGTTCTGCTTCTTTTAACCTCAGGATCATCACTGACAAGCTGTTCTGTTCTCCATGTTATTATAATTGTTCAGCTACTCTGAAGACACTTCTGTTTGCAGCCATCACCTGTGCTTTAAGGATCTTAGTATTTCAGTTTCTTTATACCTCTACTCTTACTCACTTAAGCTAGTTACTCCTCCTGCTTTTCTTACTTAACCTGTTATCCAATTTCCCATCTCTGTCTCTTCTCCTGCTACTATACTGCCTACTATGTCTAATCTTTGCTCTCTTTGTTGCTATACTCCCTACTGTGGCTAACTTGCTCACAAGTCAACTGTATAAAACAAAAAAATGCAACCCCTACTAACAATGTTCACCATTATGTAATGCCTCAACCTAAAACTGTAAAAGATGTGTTCAGTCTATGTGAATATGTTAAATCTTAAGCCTTAATGCTATATTATTAGTCAATGTTAAGTTTGGTACTATCTATGTAAATGTGAATGCTTCTGTATACACCTTATATTTTGCTTAAAATTTAACTGTGGGGCTTTTTTCCCCGGGCCTCCGCTGAAAATGGACATGCATCCAGTCGTACTTTCCCAGTCAACAAATGTAAAATAAATAAATAATAAATAAGTAGCCATGTTTGGTTTTTCATGAGAGTCTTGTATACCCTAAGAATAACTACAATTTTACCCCGAAAGTGTTTGCCAAAAGTGGCCTGAAAAGAACACACCTATCTTTATGTTTTTTTTTTCCAGGGACAGACACCATGAGAGAGCGAGAGAGAGAGAGAGTCCTTCACAAAACGACATTACACAGTAAGTCCTTTAGTGTAGCAGCATACACAAAACCACTACTGTGGCTGCCAAGAATTTGTAAGAAATATCCAAAAAATTATCTTTTTCAACACATCTACAAAATAATTATTTGGCTAGTACAGTAGGTATGCTAGCAAAATAATTACCCCACAGTCTCCTATTAAAATCAATGGAAAATGTATTCCAAAATGACAGATCAATTATTTATCAGCATGACTTCTCACCTTTACCCTACTAACATAGTAACAGGACATGCATATCCAATTCATATCTCATTGCTATGTACTATAAGCACCTATGATCCATCATCAATGAACTGCAATGCTTTCCTGGCAGTTTATGAAATACATTAACATGGCTGTGGTATTGCAACTTATGGTGATCACACATGCGAGGTGATTGTCAGAAGTGGCTATTTATCTGAGGGGACAGTCAGTGGAAGAAAGCAAATAGACTGATCATATTCAAGTGATCATTGTTGAAGCCTGATGGGGAAACAAGGTCAGAGAAAAATGTCTGAAATCTACAAGTTGAATTACATTACTGTGATCACTGGTTGTTTCACTTTTCTGGCAAATAACAGGTAGATTTGTAGAAAGTGGTATCACCACACACTATCCACAGTACAATACAAATGTATATTTTATTTCATTTTATGGCATTTGGCATGGAATTGGAGTGCTGAAAAGCAGCAACCAGAAATATATTACTGTGGTTATTATTTTACCACATTTGACAATGACACATCACATGTGACTGTCAGAAGTGGATGTCTGTTTGACAGGTAGGCTGTGAATGAAAGCATAAAAGATGGTATTCGCAATATACAGCTCATTGCTATGGCTTGCTGAAGAGCAGAGACAATGTATAGTGTCTGAAGGTTACAAGCTGAAATACATTACTGTGACTTTTTTTTTCATTCTCACCAAAGCCTAACGTCAGAGAGATACACAGAAGGTGGCTGACTCTTGGAGGGAGACAGAGAGGCAGAATATGTGTAAAAACATAAGGCAGCTATGTGATCTGGTTATCATGAGGACAGTATATGTGTCTATGAACAAGTTGAAATTCATTACTGAGGACACTGTGGCTTTTACTTTCTTCACAATCACATTTGGAAATGTGCAGAGAAAATTATTAACTTGCTTTTGGAGACATGGGTATGAAAGCAGATGACAATTACATAATTCATGCAAAATAATCATATATATGGCTAGTTTGGTGGGGGGGGACTTGTTTCTGTCCAAGTGCTGCAGTTTGAATTACCTTACTCTGATCACTGTTTCTTTCATGTTCCAAACAATCAACCATCAGAGGTGTATGCAATAGGTGGATGTCTTTTGGGCATAAGAAAGAGGAAGCATGCTGCATGTGAAAGCAGTGTTGTTACAGAATTATTTTCATATAGAAATTATATGGTTTGCTTGGAGCAGTCTGTAGCTAACAGCAACAAATTGAAACATTTTACTGTGGCCATTATAGTTTTTATGTTCTGTTCAGTAAAACATCAGAAGTATACAGAGTGTAGCTATCATTTTAAAAAGGGGTAGGTGATTATGAAAGCAAACATCAGCTACAAAATCACTTCTGAATTATTATTGATATGGCTTCCAGGAAGGCAGTAACTGTCAAACAACAATGTCACCATTATATTTATGTGAGGTCTTCACAATCAAAGGTGATATACCATCTCAGAAGAGGCAAATTTCATTGGAACAACATGTACATGTTTGGTACCAAAGTATCTTATTAGAATACCATTACTTTTTTATTGGAAACTTCATTAAGGGATTTGACATATTACTATGTATATGCAGCTATCAGATCCAGACTTTCAGTGTCTTTTACTTTCACAATTTGGCACTATACACAGTTTCTGCATGAGACCTATGTGACCATTACTTACACGGTCAGGAAAAACTAATGTCCATAAAATATGTGTACTATGTCTTCATTTCACCAGAAGCAAAAATAAATTGTTTTAATTTCACCAACCAAGGGAACATTTTACAGTGAAGTCTACATTACGTACACTTACAAAGTAAGTCTGTGCCATGTAAATCAAGATGGAGTTGCAGGGAAGTCCTTGGGTACAAAATGACATTCTTGAGTGTATTTTCCTCCTAAGATCATATTAGAATTCCCTCAATTTTTATTGTGGACTGCCTTCAGGAATCTGGCATTTAGCCTCTTATGTACAAGTTAGTAAATCCATTATTTCAAAGGGCTTTAGATGTCATAGTCTGGCAAGATGCTTGTTTTTCATCTGGAAGCTATTTGACTTCTGCACAAAAAGCCAGGTAAAACTAATGCCCAGAACATATGTGTATTAACTTCTTTTTATGGCAGAAGTAAAAATTTTTATATTTCACTTTATAAGTATTTTTGAGTTATAATATGTTGTGGCGTCAAAGCCATGCTTTCAAGTGACTAATGCTGTGGGGTCAAATTCAAAGGCCTGCTGCACTGGAAGCTCTAAGGTTAGACTTGCAGTCTTAAGCATGTTTTGTGGTTGGGTATATACTGTGTTATTATTACCCAAATGGTTTGTAATGAAATTTCAAGGGAGACAGAGATATAGCATTTCCAAACAGATCTCAGTGTCTTTAGGTCATATACCTTTACTGCCACAGTCTGACCTTTTACAACTCTAAGATATTTCTTTACTGAGCTGTCATTATATCAGAACTAGAAATTCTATATATTTTTTCTGAACATAGAAGTTTTCCCCCATTGTACATATGGCAAACCCCCCAATACATACAAACAAGTTTAGACTTATTTGCAATAAACTACATTATAGACGAAAATGAAAATGTATGTGGGTATTTATAGACATAACCACCAGCTAATCGCATTTTATATTTGAGGGTTATAGCACATTATTCTCAGAAATTCACTATAATACTTCATATGGTTACAAAGAAAATTGTCCTGTAATGCTAGGTACCAGCAATTTTCTTATATAGCCATTTGGCTGACATTGCTCTGCTTTTGCAATTTGTTTTATAAATGTATATTCTGTATTGTTTCAAGATGACAAAAAAGCATATATCCAAATCATATCAGTGGTGCGTTCGTGTGCATTAAGAGCCAAAGTAATAATACTGTTTTCTAAAAAAAGGTAATATTGTCTGTCATTGTTACATTTTATAGCAAAATATGAATATTTTATATGTTCTGACAGACATTCACTTGTGATTCTGTTGTCTAATTTGCTTAAAAGCTTAGGCTGTGCAAAACAAAGTGAAAGTAGGATTATTATATGGTTTTATCCTTAAACTGGCATAATATCTCAAAGGAGTAATTGTTATTTGATGGGGTAGAATTCAGTCCACAATGGTCTTTGAAAATTGACAGGGTCTCACCTTTACAAAACAATCTGCTGAAAATATACACTGAGCCTTTGCTTCTCTTCAGAATGAAATAATTAAAAAATATCAAAAATGTATATACAAAATGTTGTGATTTCAAGCATAAAAGGAGTATTTGTTTCTGTATAAAAATGAGAGGTAATTCAATAACCCTTACACTGAGTGAATTTCCTTGCAGGAATAGTGATAAGGCTTGTACATGGAACATGGCTGCTGAGCAATCCAGGAAACAAGGCTCAGGGTGTGCACGAGCATCCTAACACTGTTTGGACATGGAGGTGTCTGTGAAATACAAATCATCTCATCTGCTGGTAAAAACAATGTAAATGAGGTGATTTTGCAATCCTGGAAGCCTAAAGCCACCCATGTAGGTGCCGTGTAAGGCTGAAAAATGTACGCTGTTACAAACCATGTACTGGAGGATCAAAATTAAAACAGAGGCCTAACAGCCCAAATAAAAGGTTGTATAATGTGCAGTAGGCAAACAAATGGCCAAAACTATGGCCAGTGATGTAAAAAAGCAATGCAATATATTACAAATTAAACTTTTTTTTAAGACATATGCCACGTTTAAGTGGCCCGCAGCAACAAGCAAACAATGCTATTTTGCAAAATAAATAAATAAACAAAAACTGAAAAATATGATATTTAAAGATATTTAGATTTTTGCCATTATAGTGGCCAGCATGCAGACTCATACAATGGCAGGTTATAGTGGTTGCGAAGGACATAGGCTTTGGTGTAGTGCAGTATCCAGGGTATATACAATTAGGTGTGTGTAAATGAGGCAAGTTTATCGAATAGCAAAATGGGCCACCATGTTCACAGGTACTAACTGTGTAAGGGCTAGAAACATGGTAGTGTAGGCAGAAGAGACAGCTGACATGAAAATGGTTTGTGTCAGGGTTTGTGTAAGCAGATTGGAGTTCAGCAGGGCTTGTTTGCGCTAAGCTAATCACAACTAGGCATGGGGTGTATCATGTACAAGGAAGGGCTCTTTCTTCCCAGCAATATTTACACTAGCTCCACTGGTTTGTGTGGAGTGCCGTGGGGCTGAGCAGTGGAAGAAATTAAAAAAGGAAAAAGGGGGCCTGGGAAAGCCAATCAAGCATAAATGATTGATTAAACCCTGTTCCACTCACAGTGGCCCATTCAAACCCCTCAATGATATACCTGGCAGATGGAATGTATCATAGTCAGCCAATCACACAGGCTGCATCTGCAGCACACCAGTATAAAGTATGCATACACCCTTCAATCTGATTTTTCCCACATACTCTGCACCACTGGAGTGCACACTTGGGAATTTTAACAGACAAAATGATAGGGGCTCCTGCTGCTCTGCTACAACTGTACGCACTACAGGCTGAGGTCAGTGATGATGATGATGATGATGATGCTGACAATAGGCCTAGACTGAGGAGGAGAAGAGTGTTCAGACCCAGGGTAACCTTTCAGGGGCTACATGAGCTGCATATAGTGGAGTGCTACAGGGTGGACAGGGACATACTACAGCAACTTACTGACCTGTGCCAGCCTCACCTCAGACCCAGAGCCAACAGACGAGAACTCATCCCAGTGGAAACAAAGGTATGTGTAGCCTTAAGAATACTAGCTACAGTTACTTTCCAAAGACCTACTGGGGGCATCATGGGGATCTCACAGGCATCCACATCCAGGGTACTCCCCCAGTTCTTGGATGTCATGCTAAGACATGCTAATGAGCACATTTATTTCCTCAACACCCCTGAGGAGAGGACCAGCAACATGTATCTCTTCCACCATGTAGCACACTATCCAGAGGTACTGGGTGCCATAGACTGCACTCATGTGCACATCAAAGCACCAACTGGTGAGGAGGGCAGAGTCTACGTCAACCAGAATTGGTATCACTCCATCAACTGCCAGGTCGTGTGCAATGCCCTGGGTATTATCATCAATGTCTGTACTGGCAGCCCTGGCAGTTATCACAACTCCCACATCTGGCACTCATCACAGCTGTACCAGGCATTTGCCAGGGGGGACATCCCGTACAGCCATCTAGTGGGAGAAGCTAATTACACATTGGAACCGTGGATGATGACATCCATCAGAAATGTACACACACCAACTGAAGAATGCCATAATGAGGCACATGCACAAACTAGGAACATCATAAAGCATGTGTTTGAGTTGCTCAAGTCACGGTTCCGCTGCCTTGACATATCTGGTGGAGCCCTGCAGTATTGTCCAGCCACATGTGCACACATGTTCATAGTATCTGCTATGCAACACAATATGATCCTGTGGAAACAGCTGTGGCAGAAACATCACAGGGAAGGAACACACAGCCCCCCACCATTGCCAAGGTCCCCACAGGCACAGGGGGACTCGGAGGAGGAACCCCCTGAGCCTGTCCCTCTAGGCAGACATAGGCATGCCCAGTACACCCTGGCCTTGGCAAAGAGGCAACACATAGTACATACACTGACACTATAGGGGCCTAGGGACTGACACCTCACTCCAACTCACACACAGTAAAATGGATGCCAGCCACATCACACTACCTATATCTTACCATGTATAGGCTGTGTACTGCGTGCATTCGACAGAGTCAACCCTGAAGCACTGTCCTCACAACTGCTGCTGGCACATGGTAAGTCACTCTTCTTAACAATAAATGAATGGGGTAGTAGACTGTGGTAGCATATGTATGGTATTGCTGTATGTATGCATGGGAATGGAGTGGGTTACCTGGATAGCAGCAGACAACGGACAGCTATGTGGGATAACAGGAACTCTCTCCCAGATACTGGCTTCCCCACAATATGCAGTAGGCCCTAAGCCAGCAAAATCCACTGCACTATATGAAGGACTTACAAACAGCAGGGTCATAGGTCAAATACATGGATGTCAGGGAAGAAATCTGTACAAAGCCATAAAGAAATGTGGGGCAAAGGCCCACAAATAGGGACAAGTCTTAAATATTGCTCTTACAAACATATAAAGTTGATAGAATACCAGGTGTTGCAGTAGTATGAATTCTCTGAAGGGCAAGAAGTCTGAAGCTCAAATGTCTATCATTACTTTCTAACTTCAGTCTTAAATGATTTCACTATTATTTGCCACACAACCAAAATTTTATGAAAAATGGACCCAAAATATGAGCCAAACATCTGGACAGTCTATGAAGATGTGTACAGTTGAGAGGTATGCCCCCCCTCCCCCAACATACCCATGTTCACATACAACTGCAGTAACATTTATGTTTGTAAGGTAATAGCAGCAGACCACACATTCCCAGGGCTGTCACAATCAACTTGATAACATGTTCCATTTCTACAATACACAGGGCTCAATATGCTATGTATGTTTTTGGTTAATAGTGTCAGGAAGTAGACTGCACTTGCTGGTGGCTGTTGTGGTTTACTGGTCTAAGTACATTACTGTATTTATCAAGGTCCATGGCTTGAGACTCGCCATGCCAACTATTTTGCATGTCAGCTACACTAATGGTAGGAGTTCTACACACTGTCCAGAAGTGAATATTTGTTACTGCAGGAAAGCTGGACAATGGAGGGATAGGGAGATACACATATGGACAGTGCACAGCTCTTAGTAACCCACACAGTGCTTAGTAGAACAGCAGGTCATGACAGGTCAGTCTAGCTTAGAATATAAAGGCTGCCATGTTACTGTATCAATACTGACAACAAGTCAGTGGGCACCATCCATACTCCTGGAATTACAGTGTGTCACACAATGTCTGCACATATTCCTCACATATCTGTTCTGCTTGTCATAACACTGCATTTGCCTGGCAAACTATTTGCAAACCAATAAAGGTTGATGTGAAAACATCAATGACAGACAGATGAGATGCAGATGTCATACCCATAAGTAAATGCAAGCTAATACAAAACCATTCTACCAACTGTGTACATTTGGAAGAGCAATATTAAGAGCCTGCCCCCATGTATGGGCCACTGTGTGACTGCTATATATGGGCCTGTGCAGATGCCTGTCTGTAAGAGTTTGAGAGCTATGGCCAACATGTAGCCTTATAATAACAGTGCATCACAAACCATCTGAAAACCACAGCAGATATATGGGGCACAATGATGGGCAATCTGCTAAACAGGTACAGTCAGAGGTGTGAAGTCTGTAACCCTGTGTGTGATGTTATGACTTCTACCCCACTCACACCATAACTACAAATGCATAGCAGCAACTGTGGACAAAGGCTGTGACTAGACAACAGAAGGACAAAAAGACACATATAAGGGGAAGGGGAACCACTGGTCAAACAAATGTAGAATGTGCACACTAGAACAATTTCTGCTGTAACATAGTTCCCTGCAGCGTATGGAGTCAATAAACAAATGTCTGTCAGTGCTCCCTCACATTACTCTATACTGATCTGCCACTGACATACCAGGAAATCACAGCGCTATGTAGAATATACCACACATATTATGGAAACTCCGCTCAGTACAATGCACTCTGTACCCACCCAAGGATATGACTCAGTTAATAAGGCTAGCACACAGCCAGGAGATCCCTCAGCCAGTATATCACTGAGGTGCTGGACTGTTTACACAGGCAGCCAATCAGCTGTAGCACAAAAAATCCTGGACCAGACTACAGGTAGCTCTGGACTTGAGTCCCACTGTTACTACTGAAAGTCATAATGGGCATGTTCCTACACTTAGAGAATTACAGCCCATGTCTTAACCCACATCTGACTATTGAGTTGTGTTGTCCATATATGTCTTTGTTTACAGACAGCTATGTACACCTTAACTGTTTCTCACCACCCCCATCAGACAGGATTACCCTCGTCTATCTGTATGTGGCACATATAAGATATATCTGCATCTGATGAGTGTGTGATATATATATATATATATATATATATATATATATATATATATATATATATCTAGGTAACATATACAAATATAACAATTATAGACAGGCAGACACAAGGGGAGAGAGACCGACAGACCGAGACAGACAGAGATAGAGAGAGGGGGGGTGAGAGAGATAGAGAAAGAGAGAGAGAGACCCTGAAAGGCATACAGTGATGTATTGCTGCAGCCATTTGCACACTAATTGTAACCAGTGTCATATGCAAGTACGAAGATGAGCTCCATTGTGTAATAGTAGTAAGGTAGGGGCTGTAATGTCACATCACCTGCCTTGTGTGTGTGTGTGTGTGTGTGTGTGTGTGTGTGTGTGTGTGTGTGTGTGTGTGTGTGTGTGTGTGTGTGTGTGTGTGTGTCTCTGTATCTATTACATTTACAGCAGAATACATCCTCCCAATAGGCCTATGTCTGTGTAATGGTCACCCATCTTAATGGCTTGATACTAGGCTCATCCACAACAGTGGCCCACCTGTCAGTAGCCTCTGATGTCATCCACCCCAACAGCAGTGTCAGACACTCTTCACATAAATAAGCCTCATGGTGCATGTGATACCACTATAATACATACAACTAGATAGGTAGAAGTTCTAATCTCAGCACTGGCAATTGTGTGTATTTGTATGTTAAACCATTTTAAGTCTGGTTCCACCCAGTAAACTCCCATTGCTCTACTTTACAAGGCCTGCTGATGTCATTCACCTTAGAAACACTGTTGGACACTCCTCAGACATATAATCTCTGTGGCACATGCAATAAGTACATAGCATTATAATACATACATCTTGATAGACAGGAATTCTAATCTCACCACTGGTAACCCTGTGTGTGTGTTTGTAGAATAAACCATCTTGAGGCCTGTAAACCACCCATTGCCCTACTTTACAGGACCTGCTGATGTTACCCCCCTTAGATACAGCATTGGACACTTTGCAGGCATATAAGCTCTGTGGTGTACGTGATAAATATGTAACACTATAGTGCAATAAACTAGATAGGTAGGGGTTCTAAACTCAAGACTACCCACTGTGCTTGTAGGTTAAACCATTTTGAGGCCTGTTTCACCCTGTAAACCACCCATTACCCTACTTTACAAGGCCTGCTGATATCGTCCACCTTAGATACTGCATTAGACACTTTGCAGGCATGTAAACTCCATGGGGCATGCCATAAATATATAGTACTATAGTACAACAAATTAGAGATGTAGGGGTTCTAATCTCAAAACTACCAAGTGTGTGTGTGTGTGTGTGTGTGTGTGTGTGTGTGTGTGTGTGTGTGTGTGTGTGTGTATGTGTGTGAAGCATATCCCCAGTGGTTTTGGGTGTGGGCTCTCCTCTCCTGACACCACCATTGCATTAATTGACAGGGCTAGTTGATATCATCAACCTTAGATACAGCATTGAACACTTTGCAGGTGTATAAGCTCCATAGCATACGCGATGCATACATAGTTCTATACTACAATAAACTACATAAGTAGGGGTTCTAATCTCAAGGCTGCCAAATGTGCACATGAAACATATCCCCTATGGTTGTGTGTGTGGGTTGGTTATACCATTTTGAGGCCTGTTCCACCCTCTGGACACACCCATTGCATTAATTGACAGGGCCTGTTGATGTCATCAACCTTGGAAGCACTGTTTCACACTCTGCAGCCCATACCTCTCAAATGTATACAGTTTTGCAGAATGTCCAGATGATTGGTCATATTTTGTCTGTGTGTCATAAACTTATGGTTTCCTGGCCAATCATTGGTAAAGCATTAAGAGCTGAAGTCAGACAATAATGACAGACATATGAGTGTCAGACTTCATACCCTTCAGAAAAGTAATGGCAATACTAAACTGTTCCCTCTATCAGTTATCTATATTTGTAAGACCAATATGTAAAATCTGTCCCTATTGTTGGGCCTGTATCACCCCATTATTGAAGGTTTTGTCCACATGTATTGTTCTAACAGGCCGAGAGGTATGCCCCAGACATATCAGCTCCATGGCATATGGATTAAGGGCATAGCACTATACTACATACAACTAGATAGGTAGGGGTGGTAATTTCAATACTGGTGACTGTGTGAGTGCATGTCTGTGTATGCATATCCAGTGTAGCAATGTGGCTGTCTTGCCTGTGTGTGTGTGTGTGTGTGTGTGTGTGTGTGTGTGTGTGTGTGTGTGTGTGTGTGTGTGTGTGTGTGTGTGTGTGTGTGTGTGTGTGTGTGTGTGCAATACCTATACCATTTTGTGTGCCTGTGCCACCCTGTTAACTCCAGAGTAGTAGTGGCAGACACTGCAAAACTGTATAACCTCTGTGGTTCATGTGCTATGTATATTGCACTATCATACATATAACTAGCCAGGTAGGGGATCTACTATCAACAAGAGTGGTTCATGACTGGGGTGTGTGTGTACATATGTATATCCCCTTGCAGCACTGTGCCTGTGTTATGGCCACAAACATGCCTCTTGAAACCTTCCAGAAAGACAGCTGGAGAAAACCATACAGAAAAGTGGGACAAAGTCCACATATTAGGGTCAATCTTTAACAGGTTGTGCATTTGCATGCATTTTCTAAAGGATATGAAGTCTGACAGGCAAATATCTGTCAGTATTGTGTAACATCAGTCTTTAATGAATTCACACACCTTTGCCAGAAAACCACAATGTCATAAAAATATGTGGCAAGCAGCAGGACATTCTGTACACATCTGTAGAGGTGGGGGTTATGGCCACCACCTGTTCCACCCTGCAAGTTGCAGTCCATGACAACAACACAAACAATACAAAAATCCCCAGAGTGTAGGACAGCAAACATCTTCTAAGGTTGTCTACTACCTGCATAAGGCAGTTACTTTACATCAGAAGCACCTTACTGGTATGAGATTTAGCATAACCTATGGTGATGTGACACAAATAAGCAGTCATATTGTCAGACAAAGGGAAGTCTTGTCTGGTGCACTTGCCATGGGTTATGGTATGTCCTGCCAAGTGTCACAATACAAGATGTGTCCCACATTCCATATTTGATAAGGTGGCAACCCTACCCTGTGTTACATGTGCAATATGTAGATATGTTATGTCCTGTGAGTAGTTTCTGCCCACAATGACCCATGTGTATGAAGACATGAATGCAAACTACCACCTCACACATATGTAGGTACTGCCTAAAGCTGTGGCAACTGTGAGTAGTGTGCTGTCTGCCATTGATCCACAAACCGATGTTAACACACTGCAATGGGTTCATGCAGTGGGTATGGAATGGTGGCCAGGTCATGGCCTCCAGCTGAATGCAGAAAACTGTACCATTGTACCATATGGTGAGGATATGGACACACTATTCCCACATCAACAACAACCCCATAAACGCACAAACTGTGGTGACAGACCTGGCTACTCAGGTTGATAACACTGTTGCAGTCACCCATGAAGTAGCGGCAGTGGTCAGAAAAGGCTTGCACGTGGTTCCCCACATAGGTAAAGGGATTGCATCCACACAGAAGGTGGACATTACCTCTGTACAGTCTGCAGTCAGTACAACAAGACATTAGCAGCATGGTCAGTCTGGTATGTACCTATGAAGACATCTACACCAAATCATAAGGATATGTTAACACCCACAAAGGTTATCCATGGCCTTCAACACATGTGCCATGCAGACAGCTTCAAATCAATACTGCACCACTCAGTATTGGACAGGTTGTCCAGAGGTGGGCTCTGGCATGCCTAGATGGCAATGTTGTGGTCAGCCCTTCAACAGTTGCCCCAAATATGTCAGTATAACTTTGTGTGCATTACTGGCATGACAGGCTTGAATCACATATGACACAGCAAAATAAACAGCTGAAGAGACAAGTTTGTCTCCTAGAGGCTGCCCTGTGTCAGGAATGCACTCCCCAAAAATGTAAAACAGAGTACCATGCAGACCCTCATCAATGGCATCAAGGTTGAGTGGATGTCAGAAAAAATCTATCCCATGGGTCCAAAGTGTGTCAAGCAATGGCAGAGGCAACAGATGCTAACAGATGATTCTGATGGGGATACAGTACTGGATAGGCTTCTAAGGGACCCACAGCCAGTACTGTAATAACCTCCTCTGTACCTATGAACCTATGTTCTTACAGAACTCCCAGGTGACATGTAGCAAGAGTAGTATGCTGTGTCAAGGGGTATGCATGCAAGGTCTGCCCCCATTGTCCCTCACACACTGTTCCACACATACACACTTAGGTAAACATGGACACATACAGCTATACCTTGCCAATGAAAAGGTCTCTGTGTTGCCACTCTTGCCATCCTCAGCTCCCATACTGGCAGCAGCCCACCATGACTTACACATGCTGACACCTGGAATGGAAACAGAATAAGGTCTGTGAGACAACAGTCATTCAGCAGTACTAACAGCAATAAAGCATCATGGCACAAAGGTACACACACTTTGATGTGCACGCATGACAATTGCCAGCAGACAGCACCTTACAGGCTATAACACTAGTACACTACACACTGCCATTACCTGTAGTAGATTCACTCTGTGCAACAGACACATATTAGCATGTCCCTGCATTGATGGTATGGATAACAGGGATGTGGCACAGGTATCATCACATGCACAGGGTGAGGTGTGGGACTGGCAAAGGCCTAGACTGTGCCACACAGCTGACATCATGTCTGTATGCATCTGGAGGGTTGCTGGTCAGCTGGGCCATGGAGAGGAGCTGTGTGCATCTGTCACTGACTGCATGTGACAGTGATGTGCGAGTGTGTGCATGCACACAGTCAAGCCATGTGGTAGCCCTAAATGAGGGTATGTTGGATAGCTGTGGACTGTACATAGCAGAATGTACAGTTCACCATCTCTGGCCATGAACATGGGAACTGGTTCTGACAGGAGTGGCACTTGCACCACCATGACCAAGACAAGATGCGGTACTACTTTCTGATGGTGACCGGTGTCTGCTGGGTTTGTGTCCCTCAAGGGGCTGCCCATGGCCTGCCACATTGTGGTGTGGACAGCATCCTCCCTTTTTTACTACTGGTGGTACTGCCGCTACAGGAGTTTGACTGTGCATGACCATGTGGGCTCTCAGCTGATGTTGTTGCTGACCTATTTCCACATGTCCAATGCCCTACTCCCACCACTTGTTCAAGCACTGACATTGCATGGTTAAGGACTGACAATGTCTCACCCCACCATCTATCCACTACATCAGCAAAATGACATAAGGCATCACCAATGCCTTGGAGGGTGAAAATGCATGCCAGGCAGTGTTGCATCCATGACCCTGAGCATCTGTCTGGTGTACCATTCACAAAGTGCCTGTGCTTACATGATGGACCGAAACATGTGTTGGGTGACACGTGCTGTGACAACTCTGACAGGGGCTGGATGGGCAGCAGTCCTCCTTTGAGCACTCCTGTCAATCTGCCTGTGTGGGACCTTGCCAGGTCTCTAGCTATGTCTAGTTTCTACAGTGACTGATACCATAGTCACCACACTACCCTGTTCGATTCCACCACCCTCTGACTGTCCAATATTTGCGGCTGCTGGGGACTGGGTATGTGTGGGCATACTGACTGTGTGCATAGACATTGTGGGTGGAAGTGGGATGTCAATCAATGGAACAGGTTCAGCCCCCAACAAATCCACCTGTGCCTCAGAATGGCCACCATCATCAGCAGAATCTGATGAGACACTGACATCAAGTTGTGAGGAGGAGACACTCCAACCCCCTTGGTCACCTGTGATGGGAAGACAACATGACTACATTAATTTCTGCACTATAATGTTTGCTGATCCACACACACACACACACACACACACGCACACACACACACGCATGCGCACACACGCAAATACAGACACACACACACGTGAGGTGCCACAAAGGCATTATACAGATCACACCTTCTGACTGATGCAATGCGCAGCACACAATCAGATCACAACAGACACACTCTGGACAGGCCCTCAACAACATGCAGGGCAACTGTGTCCAGTTAATGTTGCTATTATTATACACCTGTGAGATATGGGACAAGTCAGAGTATGTGATGGACCTTCACCTAACACACACTGCATCCATGTACACAATGGTAATGTATGTACCCCTGTGTAGCGCAGTGGCTACAACTATACAAAACTACGGCTAATATGTTGCAGCTCCTACAAATATGCTACTGTGATTACCAATGTGATGCATTGCAATGAACCCCACCACAACTTAACATGCACATATTGCAATATGGGTATGCTTAGTTGTGTGCATGGCAAAATGGAAGCCCTTAACATGCCTAGGGTATACTTGAGCCATAACATGACAGTTCCACACTCACTGGCTATAGGTAGATTTTCACCAGCCACACTAGAGGTATCTCTGGAGTTGTGGAGGAGAGGTAGCATAAGCAAACACACATATGGCAATGGTACAGGATAATATGTGCATTTATCAGCATGTACAGTACAAGCTGCGATACTACCCAAATTGCTGACATTCGCAATATGTGTGCACATGTGTGCATTAATAAATCTCAACCACAAATGCAGATTGACCTGACATATATAGGTATGCAGAGGCTGCCAGTATGAATGCTACAGTATTAACGTGATGACCACTGGAGGCTTACCTGGATGTTCCTTGGCTGTGGACTCTGTTCCACCCACCTCCACGACATATGTACTGATGGTTTCCTGTGAGCTGGTAATTTTCACCAGGTTTGCCAGGAACTCCTCTCTGGCTCAGAGTGGTGGTTTTGTAGCATGCCCTCCCCCTGTACCAGCATGCTCCCTGGCCACAGCTGCAGCCCTTTGCTGTGCATGGTGTATGAGATCATTTGCACGGTGTTGGACCTGTTCATAGCTCCTGTACTGGTGGCCCACATTATTCACAGTTGCTACTAGGTCTGCCCACAGATCAGCATGTTATTGCTGGTTATGGTGGCTCCTTCACAACCGCACCTGGTGATGGAGTCTCAGGGCATCGATAATTGCAGCGGTCTCAGCTTCTGAAAAGGTTGGGTTGCATCATCTGTACATCCCACCTGAAAGACATGAACAGGAGAACACATTACAGGACTGCATACATTGCTCACCCTTATGTACAGAGCCTGCACATCCACTTTTGCCAGCACTATTCACCACTAACCCCCACATCATACCCCACCATTTATCAGCACATTATATCTGTGGGTATTGGCAATATATTGGTAATACAGCATGTGCCCCCCCCAATCCTGATGTTTCATGCTACTTGCTGCATGTGTTATGAGGTGTTGTACCACATGTAGCTGTTGCAGCTATTACTGCTTTTTTATATGGTTGTCTTTTCTAGTAGTACTCATCTGGTCTGTAGGCCCACCCCTCCGTTCTCCCTGGCCTTCCTCCCTCAGAATCTGGACTATATGGCTGGATAATGCCCTACAGTTTCCCCATCCATTGTGGTTGATATTGGTGTCCTGGCACCGTGTAGCACCTGCCTCGTGTACACGGATGGACAGCCATCTACAGATACCACCAATGAACACACTGTATGAGAGATGCAGTGACTGTAGGAGCCTGCAGTCCATGCTTTCTGCCTGTCAAGGCTGCATATCTGTCCCCAAGCAGGTTGTCAACACAAGCAATAAAATTCACACACCACCCACACCTACACAACACACACTAACATCTGCAGTGGTCCTCCACATACACATCCACAAACAAAGGGGATCTCTGAGGCAAAGCCACACATGACTGCCACAGCTGTACACAGCACATACCACACATGGTCATACACCTGTGTCCCACAGCCACGAAGGCATGAGCCAATGTCAAACATGTTACACATAGGGGACTCCAGTGGAGACACACTGGTGTGCCTCTGACCTGGCTAGGTATGTGGATGGTCACAGTTACATTGGTGTCAGTTGCCAGACTCGGCCATATTGCATATGCACTGTTGCCTCTCACCAACAGGTACTGTCATGGGTCTGTCACTGTACATGGTGTGCCTGACCTGACTTGACATGTACGTCCCTGGACTATATGCAATGAGACATGAGTGAGCACACTGGTTATGTGTCCCAGGCAGGTATGTCCCTAGCCTTATGCAGCATTATGCTGTCACCCAGATGGATGCCGCAATACAATCAGGGAATGATTGCCCTTATCATGTGCACATTTATCCTGTGATATTCCAGGGGTTACAGTACCTGTGAGTCTAGGATGATATGGTGCACAGATCACAATGTTCTGTGAGAGATGGCCTCCATCTGTCTTCACTGGTCTTCATGCATCTGGCAGTGGTTCCCATCAGACCCATAGTGACTCCATTAGTAACATTGGTGAAGTTATCACTACCAACAAACAAGTGTCGGTACAGCACACACACTGAAGGCCATGCTGCTAAATGGTAGATGTGTACACATGACTTTGCCCTCATTGCAAGCAGTCCTACCCTGGGAACAGCAGACATATGTGCACTCACACAGACCATGGTTCCAAGCTGCAGAGAGCACCCTAGCCTTACATGGTCAACCATCCTATCATACATACAGAAGGCAAACTGTAGCCGGTAATGCCATGGGACATGGGGTTTCTGTATATATGGGACACATACACAGCTCCACTCTGTACAGGCAGTAAGATGCACAGGGGACACTGCAGGGGCAGTTCACCATTGGCAACACAAATCTATGCAAATCACACCTAGTTACCAGGCACCACATGTGACCAGGAAGCCCATTCTGCCTATATGGACCTCATCAACTGTATTATGAGTCAGGTCTGTACCCTCATCCTTGGTCATTTGAACAACTCTAACATACATGGTAAGACATTGCCATGCCTGCACACAAATGGCCAAGAAGTCATCAACAGTGAAAGTACAAACACCTTTGTGCAGCCAGGGGCTACACACATACATAAGGTGAAGGTGTATTGCAGTTGACATCACACAACACGGGTTACCACTGCAGCATCCTAACAGTGTCATCTTCCTTGGCAAAGCAATCATCATGCAGTCACGTTTGCAGTCACCATCTCCTACAATACCCAACTAGCTAGGCTCAGTCATACATACACCTCTGACATGGAATACATCCTCCTGGGGGGGTTACACAGCCTCAAAGCCACCAACCCCTCATTAAGGACTGGCACCAATATCCACACATACACACAAGCACTATATGTGTATTTGTATAGATGCATGTAGTCAGGTATACCCGACAGGCCTACATCATCCTTTGTTAGGATATGTACACCTGTCTGGTGGACATGTGCAGTACATACTGTCCACAACAGGGAAGACATACCGCTGTCCGACACAAAATAGGGACAGGTGCCCATTCTGGGGCAATGTCTCCTTAGCTTGTACATGAGAATGGGATCGGTTCTGCAAATCTGCACAACAAACACAGTGCTTACATTGTCTACGTCCACTTCAGACAGTTATCTCCCCAACTGCACATATGTCTGCAACAGCACAGGTAGTGGCTGCTCACTTGTGGTGTGCAAAGACACCAGCTATACCAGTGCTGTTGGTATAGCATACTGGATGCTTGACAGAGTTGGTGTAGGCTTCACCCCCTGTGTTCCACATCAGTATATCAGCATATGCATAGTAACTCCCCCGTCTCCTATATGTGGGGAACAGGTCATCACTGCCATGTGATACTCATGGTAGACATCTGCCATGAGAGCCTATCACATCACAGGTTGCATCATACCTGACTCCAAGCATAACTGTGCAGCACCATAAGGAACTGTATTGGAAGGAGGACTGAGTACTGCCTTTGTCCCATCCATTTGATGGACGACCACTGTCACCCCTTTACACTAAGGTGGGGAGTCCGCCACTCAGTCACATGATAGACCCAGCAGCCTAACTAAGCTATTCTGCAAGGCCATAGCACAGTTTCAAGTGAACCCCATTCACAAGGACATGTGCGATTTTGTCACACTCCATTATGCACACTTAGGCTTTGTCAAGGAAGGGTTCATGTCTGCTACACTCAGGTGACCTTTATGACACAGTCACCAAAGGTGTGGAGAGGGGGTAACAATGTAGAATGCCTACCTTGACCTGGACAAACTATGTGACAGTATAACCCACATGGCCATTATGGATATAACACTCCCAAGTTCTGTGTTCTGAGAGACTGCCTTCCAGACTATCTGCAAATATACAGAGCTGAGTATATATTTTTTTGGTTATAGAGTTCGTTAATTGTTGCTTAGATCTCTGTTGAAACTGTTGGATCACTGTTCTGAGAGACTGATCTGCAAATATACAGAGCTGAGTAAATTTTTCTAGTTTTAAAGTTTGTACTGTTAGTCATTGCTTAGATCTCTGTTGAAACTGTTTTGTTCCACCCACCCACCTTATTTTTGGTTTGTAGTTTAAATTTGGTGGCTTTTGCAGTCCACTGTAGATTTGATCTGGGACACTCCCCTAGTCCCATCTCTTTACCACATTCTACCTAATAAACTCTCTCTGCACTTGCTTTTAGTCCTTTTTAATTTAATTGCATTTTTAAACTGTGTTTGGTCTAATATTGCTACATATTCAAGTGTGCTAGCTTGCACTGCATGTGAATTGTTTTTACTGCTGTTTTTGTTACTTTTCTGTTAAAAAAAAAACTGCAGGCCTGTTTCCTACCTTTCCTGTAACTAGTGTTCCAGATAGAGATTTGCTGTATCCAGGACTGTATGTAATCTACTGAGCCCCCCAAGCCTTTCTGTGTTGGAGGGAAGACTTCTAGCTTATCAGTGGGAGTGGTAAGCACTAGGTAACCTGTCTACCACATAAGGAGTGGTTCTGGCCCAGAAATTGTAGTTATTGGCCGTTTGGGCAATCTCTTCCATCTCTCTTAACTTTCTGATTTGAAAGCCTGAATTTGCACTTGTTTCTGTCCTGTAACTTGCCTAGTGTAGATACAGATTCTTAGTTTTAGCACTTAAATTTGCTTATTCATGCTCAGCACTTGTTCAGAACTTGTAAGCACTAAATAAGCTACTAATTACTATAGCACTCAATCTTCCTCATTACCTAGAAGAAAACAGTTTCTGTACTTACTTTTCTCACTTGCTTAGAGAAAAACAGCTCTTGTACTCACTTTCCTCACTTAACTAGAGGAAAATAGTTTTTTATTCAGGCATGTCCAAGGGTCAGCTCCCAGGTTTCTCTCCTGTCTATCTGATGAATCTGGGCATCTTGAGGCAATGTAGAAATTGCCTCATGTACACAGACAATCCTCTCCTCCTACCACCCAACACTATAACCTGTGAGGGATGCACATATCTAGCCAAACTGGAGGTAAAGCTCTCTCCAACAAAGACTGAACTTGACAGTCATGAGGATAAGGTAAACATTTGCACCACAACACACTCATCACATAGTCTCACTAAATCTACACCACCAAAATCCACACATAGTAACACAAAAACATTTGCGGAGGCTTTCAATAATAATCTAAGCAACAGAGACGTCCAAAGCAGAAACGCAAGCAACTTCCATCCCCCAACACAACCCAAATGACACATAGCCCACAGACTCAGTGTGCCACTCAACCACAGCCAGTAAGGCAAAACAACATACCCAACACACTAGTCATAGGTGACTCTATATTCAGGCACACTGATGTCCTACTCACCAGGCTAAACAAGGAGAAGGTTACTGTCAGCTGCCTCTCGGGTGCCAGGATCCACCACAAAACCCACGCACTCAGGTCACTCTACAACAAGTACAAATATGACTCTGTCATTGTCCATGTGGGTGTGAATGACCTGAGACGTACCTCCCTGGACTACATGAAAAGAGACATGGAAGAGCTCTCCGATCTTGTAGCCCAGGCAGGTATGACCCTAGCCCTGAGTAGCATTCTGCCATCGCCCAGAATGATACCACAGTACAAGGACAAAATGATTGACTTCAACAATTGGCTAAGCTTCTGGTGTCATCCTAAAGGGATCCAGTATCTGTCTGCTTGGAATGACATGGTCGACAGACCACGATGCTTTGCCACAGGTGGCCTGCACCTGTCGCCCCTGGGATTCCAGATACTGGCTAAGGCTCTTGCTGCCCCCATAGTGCCTTTTTTAGGCAAGGTTCAAATAACAAATTCACTACCATAACAGGAACAGGCAAGCAAAAACTGAGGGTAATGCTACTCAATGCTAGAATTCTAAATCTCAAAATGCACTCACTCGAGGCACTCCTTAAAATGGAGAGAATCGATATCTGTGCAGTGTCTGAGACCTGGTTCAAGGCTCCAGAGACCACCCTGCACTACCAGGCTATAACTCATACCACACGTGTTGGCCATGTAACCTGGACCGAAATACCAAAGGTGGAGGTGTGTCCATATTCATTAATGATATCCACACCTCCAGGCTAGTTGCTCAGCATAATGCATCCGAGGTTATCCAAGTGCAACTAACTCTGGGCAAAACTGCATTCCAAATTGTAGCTTGCTACAGATCCCCCACCATGCCCCAGGATTCCCACTCCTCTTTTCTTGATGTACTGGAAAATATTAGGGTTCAACCAAATACCCTGATAATGGGCAACTTCAACTACCCCACCATTAATTGGGAAAACTACTCATGTACCAACTCCTTAGCTCAACACTTTCTGGAATTCATAAACTCCAGTGCCCTGGATCAACTTATCCACGCCGCCACCAGGGGCAACAATATCCTAGACCAAGTCATTACCAACATGAGTGACTGGTGTTCCACACCTGAAGTCAACTCCTCGTTGGTCCGATCCGACCATAAGCTAATCACCCTTGATATCCTCATCCCACCCCCAACCCCCATTAAGGAAACCACAGTAAAACAAAATTCTTCAAAGCCAACTTCATGCTTCTTAAGACAGAAGTGGTGAACTTCATGACACCCATGCAGATGGACAATACAGTTACAACTGCTGAATCCTACACAAATGCACTCTAGGTTCAGTGCTAATTTTACCCCCCTCTCACGCCCTAAAGGGCCCATATCTATACAGGAAGAATGCAGACTCCCTGTAATCACAATTATGCAGGTAAACGCTGCACTGTCTAAAGCCAAAAACACAGCATCCATGGGACCGGATAACATCCCAGGCTGTGTTTTACACAAACTTCCAAACGAACTGGCTCGCCACTTAAGCACCATGTTCAATAATAGCCTCACATCAGGCTTTGTGCCCACTGAATGGTGCACAGCAACAGTTATCCCACTCGACAAAGGGGGAGCCACCACCGATCGCGGGAACTATTGACCTATTAGCCTAACGAGCCTGGTCTGCAAGGCCATGGAACGTATCATCATGGAACTGATAAACAAAGACATTGGTAACCTCCAAACTCTGGATCCCACCCAGTTCGGGTTTGTGAAAGGCAGATCATGCCTCCTGAACCTGATTGACTTCTTTGAGGCAGTCACCTAAGCCGCAGGTGAGGGTAAGGTGGTTCACACAGCCTATCTTGACCTCGCCAAGGCTTTTGACACCATCCCCCATTCTGGAATTATAGCTAAACTAGGTATAAATCCCTACATCACAAGATGGGTTACCAACTGGCTCACTGACAGAACCCACACTGTAAAAGTTGCAGACTCCAAATCTGACCTCAAAGCAGTGACAAGTGGAGTACCACAGGGTTCGGTCCAGGGACCTCTCCTGTTTGGTATCTACTTCTCTGAAGTACAGGCTAACACAGAAGGCCTCTGGCTAATGAAGTTCACAGATGACTGCAAACTAGGAGCCATAACTGAGTCCCCAAATGATGTGGGCATCCTTCAGAAGGGCCTCGCTGAGACAGATGCCTGGTGTCAGAGGCATGGCCTCAAGCTCAATGCCAAAAAGTGCAGTGTCATCCCCTTTTGCAAAAACTCTGTACCCATGAACTACCACATAGGCAGCAATCTACTTAATACCGAATGAGTGATAAGAGACCTTGGGACCCAGGTGGACAGTAGTCTCTCCTTTGATAGTCACATCGCCACAGTAGTCAGGAAGTCCTTCTACGTGGCACACCTCATCATAAAAGGGTTCTCATCCAGGAAAAAAGAGGTCATTGTTCCCCTCTACTCAACACTCATTAGACCCATTATAGAGTACAATGCCCCTTTGGAATGTACCTCACAGGACATCTGCAGCAGCTGGAAAGGCCACAGAAGTACCTCACAAAGAGGATTACTGGCCTTAAACAAATGCCCTACACTGACTGCCTCAAAAAACTCCAGCTTTACTCCATAGCATATCGCCTACTCTGAGGTGATCTCTGCCTAACATATAAAGCTATGTCAAACCCAGAGCTGTTGGACATGCTACACCTAAAGAAATCCCAATCCCTCTGAGCTACATGCTCTAGGGACCTAAACTTTGTCACCACAATAAATAGGACATGCTGGAGGGATAGATTCCTGTCTCAGAGACTTCCCATACTTCCCATCTATGTCAAGCAAAGTTCTTCATTAGCACTCTTCAAGAAAAATCTTGATGAGTGGATGGGAAATAGGAAATACATCCCGGGGATCACTTCAGTGTCTCTGTTCAACAGTGGCACAGGAAAATAACTTTATTGGGTGGCGTAAGCCAGGGAACCTTGTTGGCTAGGCTTACGTAGGCCCTTGGGCCAATAGCCTAGTACCTGCCTATGAACCTGTGAAGTATGCTTCACACCATACGTTACCATAGGCTTAGCATATTGGTGCGCTGACACGACCCACCAATTCCACACAATGAAATGCACCATGAGCAGTTGACCCATACATAGGTGTGTAACCTGTTGTTCCATGTTTGGGCCTCTGTTATGTGTGATGTACACATCTGAGGTGCATGTAACAGTCATTAGCCTATGTCCGACTATGTCTGCGGATGACTGCATACTGTGTGCCATCACCAGATTCCCTAGTGATGTAGACATCTGTCTAGTAGGTCTCACACAGATACATGACCGTTGCCAGACACATGGCCTCAGGCCACACACCAGGACATGCAGTATGAACCCCTATGGGGAAAGTGACATCCCTACATATCAGAGTATGAGCAACATCCTAGGCACACAATCAGTCATGAGGGTGCTGTGGACACAAGTCTTTGGTAACATGACATGTCAACACAATGTTGCTTCCATTGTAAGATAAACCTTCAACATGGCCTTTGTCACACATAAGGGTATGTCATCACGAGACATGGGGTATAAACTTTTCCACATTCCCCCAATGAGGACCATTAATGTGCATAATTCCCTGTTCATCATTCACATCACACAGCACATGCAGCAGCTGGGGACATCACAGAGGTTCCCCACCAGGGAATACCAGGGCATCAAACATCTACCACACACCGATAGGCTATAAGGCCAAACCTCTACCTAGTTTCATACATAATCATCATGGGTGACCTCAGTGTGGCATGCAAGGCAGTCACGGACTCCACATTGCTGGGACTGCTGCACAAGTGCAAGTCATGCTCCTCTCTGTTAACACACACACACACACACACACACACACACACACACACACACACACACACACACTCACACACACAAACACACACTCCCTCAACTTGGTGTGTGACATGAAGTGGGCTTTTTGGCAGCTCAGATGTGTGTCCCACACAATCAGCCTGCATTGGAATGGGCACCCTGTCCACATCAGGCAGGGTAGCCATTTACATCTTTGCAGGCGTAGCCTGGATAACTGGATGGTTAACTGCACATACACCCTTGGGATATCACCTGTGTCCCTGTTGGACAGGGGCATTGGGTGCTGATTTGACTATACATGTTCTAAACTCTTGGCTAGGCTTATAAGGGCCTCATGGCCAATAGCCTAGTAACTTCCTATGATTTTATGTTCAGCTGCATTGCATACACATGGGCTAACATCTGGCCTAGGCATATGGCTGCTCAGGACCCATAGCCTAGTAACCTCATATGGTACCAGGACTACCAGATATGGACTGAGTGGTGTGACACACTGTGTTGCTATGTGTCCACACCCATCACGTCTTTGACTGCTGGGTGTCCCCTATGGGCAATATTAATATACCATGTCATCCAGCCTACATCCAAAAATAGGTGAGTGGTACTACAAGTGCATGTGGACATTCCAGCAACATCTGTGCTACACAATAATTGAGAGCAGTGAATATGTGGTGTAGCATGTCCTCCTCGTAGCTTTCTGACATCTGCAGTACCCAGATGTTTGCAGAATGTGTACCTGTGCCTGATAGATGTAGACCCCCTGTTAGACAAATGTGTATTTCCACACACCAGTTGGACAATATGTGGTGGCTGTCTCCAGCATTTGGGGAATGTGTCTGTCACATGGTAGACCCCTGGGAACACAGTAATGGTACATGAATATGTGGTACTGTATGCATTCCCTTACATTGTATGCTCAATATGTATACACTACTGAGCCAGAGCCAGTGTCCCCCCACTACTAGTACATATAACCTGCTGTCCTGCTGCATGGGGTCACCTGGTATGCTAGCCATAGGTGTCAGGCAATCAGATACAGGTGTGGGGTACACAGTGGACCTAGCCAGAATATGCCATGAATCACCAGGGATACCTGGACAATCTTTGAACTAAGCCTGTATGACATTCACAGACTGAGAGGGGCTCATTGACAGTACATGATGTCATATGCTGGCTGTATCCACTAATACTTACTGTCAGTATTGTACAACAGACAATAAAAGTAGCAGTCATATGTGAGCTGACCATTGCTGGGGTGTTTCAGGGACCAAAGCTGTGATCTATGTCATTGCAGACAGAGCCATAAATGATGGCCATAGGTGCTGGACAGCAGACTAACAGCAACATGTCAATCCAGGCAATGTTGTTGAGACCTACTGTTTAACTTCCTATTTCCCATGACTACATCCCCCAATCTACAGTCCATTACATGCTTCATTCAATGACATACCTAGTATAGTGATGTACTCCTTTGAAAGAGGAAATCCAGTTGTAGTATCCTAGAGAATCTCAGCCTGTCTTCATGAATAAAGTGCCAGACCTGTTTACCATAGGCAGCAGTTTGCCTTTTGTAGGTAATGCTCAAGAACAGATGATTGCCTGTGCACCTGTCTGTGACTCCCACTTGCTAATTGCATACAGAACAGCTGGGTTGCCTTTCCATTAGCCAATGGCATGGCAACACAGTGCTATAATTAATGCCTTCATGTAGGCCTTGCCCCTTTTCCTGGCCTGTGAGGAGGACATTATCGAGGTGTGGGAGCTACAGCATCCCAGAGGGTAGGTAGGAATACTGTCCACTGTTTGGACTGATGTGATATCTCCACAGTTTTGCATGCTATGTCTGGTCACTGTTTAACAGACTTTCAGATTCTGTAGCAGTGTACTGTTGAACAATGCGTGTTGTGGTCAGTAAGGAGACAGGCATATGTGAGTGTCATACATCCTTTTTATCTGAATGTGCATGCTGTTACAGTTGATGTTGTTCTAGCAGCGGTGTATGTTTGTAGGGGGAGACTGTGACACATGTCCCTTTCATATGAGCACCCCCCCAACCCTTGATGTATGGGTGTCGTGTGGATGCTCTGTTCCAGGTGTTTGGGAGGTATGTTAGGTCTGTAGCAGGTAGCTGGACATACTGCTTCATGTGTAGCAGGCCACAGCTGCTGCATTCTGGCCAGGAGTCAGACTAGGGATTGTGAAGACATAGAGGGACAGCAGGGTCTTATTGTCAGTGAGGGAGTGGTGTCAGCTATTGTGTCACAGCATGGCCTGGTTGATGGTACCCATAACAGTCCAGGTGAAGGATGTGCCTCTGGTACATATGTTACGTCATAGTGCCATCCAGAGAGTGGTAGGCAACATTTAAAACACATATTCATAATTGTGAAATGTGTCCCAATCTGCAGGCCATTAATGTGCTAGTATGAGTGACAGTGACTGCGGTGAGAGCAACCAGTTTTGATGGACACTGCATGGCTCAGTTATTCCTATGTTGTATTGACATTCATCTAGTTGTTGTGCCATAGACTGGGCTGTGGTCCAGGACTGTGGGTATCCAGATGTATATGTATATATATATATATATATATATATATATATATATATATATATATATATATATATATATATATATATATATATATATATATATATATATATATATATATATATATATATATATATATATATATATATATCATAATATGATATTATCATATTATATAATATTTATTTATTTTATTTATATGATAATATATATTATATGATACATTACTAATAATAGCTTGTATTATGGCAGGTGTTTTTGTAAGACATATGTGCATGCCTACAGTGTGTTACATATGACTGACATGGACATGTGTGCTTAGATGGGTATGACATGTGACACTGAGCTGTCTGTCATGGTTCATGGTTTGTAACCACAATCTTCACTGCCTTGTCAGTATATCAGCACACAAAATAGGTTTTATGACAACCCTGTCATAAGTAGGGGGCACAACTGTGTTCATTCATCAATAGTCTGTGCAGTTGTGAGCTCTACCTGATATTATAGGCCTCCTGTATATCCAGCAGCATTTATTTGTCTGTGTACTGGTTTGTTGTATGCGTCAGAGGCCCAAGGTACACTGTTATTTGTCCAAGTATATATAGGAGTAGTGTGCCACAGGCAATCATGATATGTTTGTCAAAACACTACTTGTTCTCCAGAGCTCAGTTGCCCTACTGGTGTAATGCACTATGTTGTAGATGACAAGGTCCTGGGTGCAATATGGCAGCGGTGTCTTTTTTCCCTAATGTTACATGACCGTACTGCATGATATATTTACAGAAGCAATACAACTTCCCAAGAGCTGATTTGACCTAGTGGTGCATTCCTCTGACTGTAGCACACAGGGTCCTGGGTTCAATACTTAGCAGCAGTGTATTTTTTTTCCCTAATGTTACATGACTGTACTGCATGATATATTTACAGAAGCAATACAACTTCCCAAGAGCTGATTTGACCTAGTGGTGCATTCCTCTGACTGTAGCACACAGGGTCCTGGGTTCAATACTTAGCAGCAGTGTATTTTTTTCCCTAATGTTACATGACTGTACTACATGATATATTTAAGCAGTACTAATTCCCCAGAATTGATTTGGTCTAGTGGTGTGATAGAGTGAGATAGAGTGATTAAAGCAGTTTTAAGCAGGTTTGTGTGGTTTTGAGCAATGCGCCTCAATGCCAAGCGGCACTTAGGTCCACTTAGCTTTAGCTCATCCCTGCTTAAACCCACGCTATTTTCAAAAAAATAAAAGGCAAAAGGAGTGATAGGAAAGTGGTGAAATGGGGCAAGCAGAGGGGAAAACATTATGAAAAGCAGCTAGGGATGTGCAGGATGGGTGTAGGAAAGGACCATATCTCTCCATTTCTTGTGCAGCAACTGTGCATGACGTGGACAATTTGGAATTTAGACCCTCACACCCCACAGGGTGGAGTGTGGGAAACATACATTTGTTGATTAATTTGTGGAGAAACTGACTAATGTCAGTGTATGTGGGGGCGAAATGGAGAGCTATGTATGGGACAAACTTTTTTGGGAGGGACAGATGCCCTTTTTTTTTAAAGTGAGAGTGGGATTTTGGGGAAGGGTTCTAGGTACATTTGGGGAGGTAAGTTGGGTAGGAGAGGTTGCATTTGCAAAGAGACAAGACAGACAAGCCAGCAGACAGAGGCAGTCTATGACACATGAGGCTGTAAACACCTTGGAAGGGGAGGGTGGTTGGGAATCAGAGGACCAAGCGCCCCCAGATGGAAACAGTGGGACTGAGGCCCATGAGCAGTCACAACTGCCCCTTCATGACCTCAAAGGTGGCTGTGCTGGGGGCTGGGTACTGGGGCCACCCTACCCTTCGGGGTGCACCAGTCGGCCCTCTATCTGGTGCAGGTGGTCATCCAGATCCCATTTGATGACCTTGCACACCATACCACGGAACTGGTGTCGAGTGACAGGGTCCCCTCCACATCTGCCCCCAGGGGGGTAATGGATCCCATTCCCTGAGGCAGTTCTACCCGAGGGTGGTGCAGGACCAGCAGAGGAGACAGCTCGAGGTTGGGTCCCAGACATGCTGAGACCCAGTGCCATGGCCAGATGAGTTGAGACAGTCAGATCTGCTGGGATATGCCTACCCAAACATGCTATGGTGTTGAGGTTTGTCAAAGTGTATTGGTTAGTCATGAAGAAAACATTTCAATTCTAGTTATAACAGCATGCATGGGTGTTCCAATTAACCCAGAACACTAGAACTGAATAGAATTGCATAGCAAATGGAACACATGCATATACAGAATAACAGTCATTATTGTAACAGCATGCCAGTAACAGCTATGGCAACAGGCCAACAACAGTGGAATTTCAACAAGGTATTTTAGTATGTAACCATTGAAATATATGAACAATAATACAACACTAGTCCCAACATTAGGTTTTGAGAACAGGGAACTAATGGCCCTGCTGGACAGAGGCACAGGGAGTTAATCTAAGGGGGTGGTGAAAGCCAACACATTCTGGCTAGGCTTATAAATGCCCTTGGACAGATAGCCTAGTACTTACCTATGAACCTATGAACCTAAGCATACCCATAGTATATGAATAATAATTAGTAATGCAGATAAGGGGTGGGGGGAGAGAAAAACATTCCATTAACAAGTGTATAGGCTATATTTTTTACAACAGTACTGCTCAATACTCTACAGGTCTGCCCTTACTTTACATCTACCTGTGCCTTATAGCATTTGAAGCATGTACATACCTGTTAAGCTGTCAACCTGGAATGGTATAGGCCAAGCTGGGAGAACTATAGGTACATAACTACAGGGGACTCGTGAATGTCAGGGTTACATATATGACTAACAAGATGTAGTATGCACTGATGTTTTGTGAGTGCGCTACTGGCATACTTAAACTGGATTTATATCTGTGTCCAAGGTTATTGGCAAGAGTGATGATTAGCTGTGACAGTGTGACACTTGAGAGACATGTATCGGGAAGAGTGCATGGTGTATATACCTATCCTGCTGTCATTTGTAGGCATGGGGTTGGAATATCGGCACACATTGACAGAAACACCAGGCCTACACTAGTACATCTGTACACACTTTATTAGTATACCTTTCATACAGCAAATACACACATTTCTTTATCTGTTAGCCCTATGGAGAAAATATCTGTTAACACTACATGACTGTTTCTACAAATAGTCAGGACTACCTGTCTGTAACTACAAATACATCTTAGTACCAGTCCCTGGATTAAAACTGTGGTCTGTGTGTGCAAAAATCAACAACACATCTAGTTCTTATCACACTGAGCTACTGGGCCACTGCTGTCAGCTGCAAGACTTGTTTGTGCCTAAAAGTCACTTGGTTGCAAAGTCTGACCTGATAACATAAGTAGAGTGTCACAGAAGACTGCAGTGACAGTTGAACATACATGCATGAGATTCATGCCTGACAGACATATCTGGTGGACTGTGTATTAATGCTTTGAATGCAGATGTACACATTTAACCCCTAGTGGATGTGAATATGTGTGATCTGTACAGACCATAGCAGGGTGCTGGGTTGTATACCCAACCCATATACATTTGCACATCGTGGATTTGCAGTCTCCACCCATTACAGTGTCATACTTGCCTGCATCAGCGTACCTACATTCAGGAATATGTATAGCTGAAATGCAAAGGTTAACACAAGACAAGCCTGAAGGGAACACACTATAATGCATTACACATTACTATTCAAGGTTCAGATCTTAGTCCAGAACATATATCAAATTGCACTGTATCTTGTTTTACAGTTCCACGTCTACACTTTAGCATAACAGTTCTTTATCAGCCAAATTCACTCAATTCATGGTGTCATAGCCATATTTGCTGTGGAGCACCTGTACAATTGTATTTTTTCAACAACAGATCAGCATAAACACAACGATTACTGCAAATAACTTTATTGAGGGTGACATGACACAGTGGTTTATTACATTCAAAATTCTGACTTCAGTTGTACTGCATATCCTGTAGATGATGAATGACTGTCATTTATTACCTTCACAGTTTCAATCACGGTGTACTTTATTACAAGATCCTTAGTATTACTACAGTATATACTTATAAACCAACAACGGAGTGCAGTCACACGAAGGAAGATCTCCAAAAGTTAAAATGCACTTTTAATATATCACAACACGCAAAAACACTTCCACATTAACGCTCTTCACCACAAATAGCGTTTTCGTCTCCTCACTGGACTTCATCAGATGCTAATACTAATTAAACACACATATTTATATACCTCTATTAAAACTAATAATCCAATAAAAAAGCTTCAATTAAATTTGAATGCACAAATCAATTCACATTCTAGGCTCATAAATATTCATAAATTCTTCGTTCTATAAATATAATTAAAATAATTTATACATCTTCATTTCTTATAAATAATTAAAATACTATCAAAAAATAATTTAATACATCATAAATGTACTAGAAGCTATGTATAATGATGGGACTATAGATGGAAATAGGCTCTCCTACCTTAGAGTGGATAAGCCTAAAATTCCAGTAATTTATGGCATTCCCAAGGTACATAAGAATTCAAAAGATCCCCCACTAAGACCTATAGTGTCTGCAGATGGGTCTAAGACATTTCCCCTAGCTAAATTTATTGATAATAAAACTAAACATATATGGACTAAAAAAGTAGCTATTTTAAAAGATTCATGGGACCTTTTAAGAAATGTTAATTTAGAGATATATGATAAAAATATTTTATTCGTAACAATAGATATAGTGGATCTGTTTTCTTCTATTCCCTGTTCAAAAGGTATGGTAATGTTTGAAGAAGAAGTGTTCCAAGACGGAATATTGAGCCATAAAGACAAGGTAGTGTGCACTATTCTGATGGATATAGTTTTGAAAAATAATTTTTTAATATTTAATGGGGAATTTTTTCAACAAACCCAAGGTGTCGCTATGGGCGCAGCCTGTGCACCTACATTTGCAAATATAGTATTGGCCAATTGGGAAGAAACATATATTCTCAATTCTAGTTTCAAGTCTTGTTGGAACCTATATAAGAGGTTCCTGGATGATATAGTCATCTTTTAGACAGGTGGAGAAGAGAAATTAAAAGAATTTTTTACATATATTAAAGAGACATCTGATTTTTTGAGATTCACTTATAATGTTTCAGAAAATAAGCTACAATTTTTAGTTATAGAAATTTATAAAAGTAACAATGGTTTCGAATCTAAGGTATATAGGAAATTGACATACTGTAATTCTTATTTGCACTACAATAGTGCACACCCTACACATTGCAAAAAGAATATTGTAAAAGGGCAATTTGTGAGGGGATCGAGAATGACAAGTAAGACTGAGGACTTTAAATTGGAATGTGATTTGTTGGAAGGAATGTTTATAGATAGAGAATATAGTAAGGAATTTGTTAGTAATATTAGGATGGAGGTAGAAAAGAAAAGAACAGATAAATTTTACCCTATATTAGGAGAAAAAATAAATGATGGACAAGAACAAACAATAAAAGATAAAGTACTTAATAATAATGAAGAATATCAACATGCTTTTACCCAAGAATTTAATGCTTTAAACAATAATATTAGGGCTGTTTTTGTCAATGAATGGGAAAGGTTTATAGCACTTACTGATTTGGGGGGACTTTCTAAAGGTATACCTAAAGTAGTATACAGAAATCCTTACAATATAAAAGATTACTTGGAACAGAAAAAGGTGGGTCAAAATAAAATTAAGGGAGTGAAAAAGATAGGTACATACTCGTGTGGAAAATGTAATCAATGTAACTATATGGTCAATAAGGAGAAAATCTATATAGAAAGTAGAAAGAAATGGATCGGTAGTAAAGGGATGTATAATTGTGAGACGAAGGGTTTAGTATACCTAGCTACCTGTGAAAAGTGTGGGTCTTTTTATATAGGTAAAACCGAGAGGACTTTAAAAAGAAGAGTGTATGAACATACCTATGATATAATAAAGGAAAAAGAAACAAATGCATTATATAAACATTCAAAGGTATGTAAAGAAAGCAAATTTCTCTTTTTCGTTATTGAACATATAAAGGATGGGATTAGAGGGGGCCCATGGGAAGATACTATTGGGTATAGAGAGTTGTGGTGGCAAGTGACATTAGAAGCAAGTAAGCACCCAGGTCTTAATGAACATGTGTCTATTCTACCCCTTTTAAAATTAAAGGCAGCTGAACTATGAATGTTAGTTTAGTTGTAATTTAATTTTGTACCAATAGATGGAACCATTGGGTTATAAAATGTATTTTCCTAAGGCAGCTAAACTATGAATATTAGTTTAGTAGTAATATAATTTTGTACCAATAGATAGAGCTATTGTGTTATAAAATGTATTTCCCTTTATAATGAATATTTATATTATATAAAAACAGGATTTTTTTAAGTATTTATGATGTATTAAATTATTTTTTGATAGTATTTTAATTATTTATAAGAAATGAAGATGTATAAATTATTTTAATTATATTTATAGAACGAAGAATTTATGAATATTTATGAGCCTAGAATGTGAATTGATTTGTGCATTCAAATTTAATTGAAGCTTTTTTATTGGATTATTAGTTTTAATAGAGGTATATAAATGTGTGTTTAATTAGTATTAGCATCTGATGAAGTCCAGTGAGGAGACGAAAACGCTATTTTTGGTGAAGAGCGTTAATGTGGAAGTGTTTTTGCGTGTTGTGATATATTAAAAGTGCATTTTAACTTTTGGAGATCTTCCTTCGTGTGACTGCACTCCGTTGTTGGTTTATTGGTGTTTTGTGGAGAGCTGCCATTTTTCGAATTCATTTGGTGTTTTTAACGGTGACATGGAGAACGGATCTCCGTTACAGAAAGGACATGATGAGACTGGCCAGACCAGGAAACTGGTCGGACAATTGACTGAACTTATTGATTTAATGACACCTTTATGTGGTGCTTTGATGGGAACGAATACTCAGGCGAACCGGAATGCAGGAAGCGGAAATGAGAGACCGGTAACGCAACAGAGTAAGAGAAAGAGGGAGCTTATGGGCGATGGTTTGCACGCCGGCGACTCTTTGGATTTGGAAAGTGAATCTTTTAACCCAGGAGCTGCACCGAGGGTGTTTTTGGATGTTAATTCAGTGGAGAATGGATCGGAAGGTGTCATTAACAGCAAAGAACAATTGGATAATAGAAATAAAGGTACTGTCAGTTCTAATAAAATAATGGATACGAATGACTGGCTTAACAAAAGCTTCAGTTTTAAACTGGACTTCAATGGCCCAAAAGGGTTTACAAATAGAGACTCATTTAATAAAATGTTGGATAATTTATCTAGAAGTATGTATAAATATAAAATGCTTATTATTGAAAATGCGTATTTAAATGAATGCATTAGTAGGAACATTGTTCCTAAAGGCTTAAGAATTTGTAAATTTCCAAATAATGTACAGTTAGGCTCGATATTTCATAAAGAATTGCTTGAACTTTTTAATAGAAGTGGCTTAGACATTTTAAAGTTGATGATAAAGGAAAATAATAGGATTTTAGCGAATTTACAAGAAGACATTAATGAAATAGAAGGCCTTATTAAGGAAGACTTGATGTTTGGTATTGTTAATGAGAGAGAGAAATATTATAAAATAAGGGGAGATATAGAAGACAAATGTAAAGGATTAATTACTAGAAAAATGGATAAAATGAAAAGGGACTTGCAAGATTATGAAAATAATGTGAGTTATCCAAAACCTGCCATGTATGCATATGCTAATAATAAAAAGAATAATAAATACAATAGAAATTATATAAAGACACAGGTAGTGGAGCCTGAATTTAGGGAAGAATTATGGAATGAAAATGAATATGACAAGCAATTTCCCCCAATAGAGAAGGAATATAGGCCCTTTTATAGACCTCAAAATGAAAATTTTCCTATGAGGGGGGGAGAAGGGGGAGAGGGAGATATTAGTTAAATGTACCCCTGACCCGGACCTTAATTTAATAGATAAGGAATCAGATGAAAAAGGAATTATTAATACTTTGAATGGATTCACAATTTATAATTATAGTGAGGTAGTACTTGAAAAAGAACATTTTAGTCTTTTGGGAAAAGGCTTTAAATGTATTCCTCAGATAAAAGGGGACTTAACTTCAACACTCTTGGATTTAAAATTATTTCTGAGAAAAATTAATTTGAATCTTATATTAAATAAGAGTGATATTCAGAACAAAGTTGAATATAATTTTAGATTAAAAAAAACATCTACATATAATCCCCCTATGCACCCTCAACTTAAAAATTTAGAGAATGTGATGGAAAATGAAATAAGAAAAGTTTATAAGAAAACTAGGTACAATATGAATCTCCAAGTAGGAGAATATAAAGTATTAAATGAATTGAAGGAGAACAAAAACATTAGAATAATGAAACCAGATAAAGGTGGGGGAGCTATTCTTATGGATACTATAGTATATGAAGGGAAAATTAATCAAATTCTTAGAGATGAAGTAAAATATACAGAGGTGTCCAAAAATGAAATTATGGTAGCCTATAAAAGAATAGATATAGAACTAGAAGCTATGTATAATGAAGGGACTATAGATGGAAATAGTCTCTCCTACCTTAGAGTGGATAAACCTAAAATTCCAGTAATTTATGGCATTTTCAAGGTACATAAGAATTCAAAAGATCCCCCACTAAGACCTATAGTGTCTGCAGATGGGTCTAAGACATTTCCCCTAGCTAAATTTATTGATAATAAAACTAAACATATACGGAATAAAAAAGTAGCTATTTTAAAAGATTCATGGGACCTTTTAAGAAATGTTAATTTAGAGATATATGATAAAAATATTTTATTCGTAACAATAGATATAGTGGATCTGTTTTCTTCTATTCCCTGTTCAAAAGGTATGGTAATGTTTGAAGAAGAAGTGTTCCAAGACAGAATATTGAGCCATAAAGACAAGGTAGCGTGCACTATTCTGATGGATATAGTTTTGAAAAATAATTTTTTAATATTTAATGGGGAATTTTTTCAACAAACCCAAGGCGTCGCTATGGGCGCAGCCTGTGCACCTACATTTGCAAATATAGTATTGGCCAATTGGGAAGAAACATATATTCTCAATTCTAGTTTCAAGTCTTGTTGGAACCTATATAAGAGGTTCCTGGATGATATAGTCATCTTTTGGACAGGCGGAGAAGAGAAATTAAAAGAATTTTTTACATATATTAAAGAGACATCTGATTTTTTGAGATTCACTTATAATGTTTCAGAAAATAAGCTACAATTTTTAGATATAGAAATTTATAAAAGTAACAATGGTTTCGAATCTAAGGTATATAGGAAATTGACATACTGTAATTCTTATTTGCACTACAATAGTGCACACCCTACACATTGCAAAAAGAATATTGTAAAAGAGCAATTTGTGAGGGGATCGAGAATGACAAGTAAGACTGAGGACTTTAAATTGGAATGTGATTTGTTGGAAGGAATGTTTATAGATAGAGGATATAGTAAGGAATTTGTTAGTAATATTAGGATGGAGGTAGAAAAGAAAAGAACAGATACATTTTACCCTATATTAGGAGAAAAAATAAATGATGGAGAAGAACAAACAATAAAAGATAAAGTACTTAATAATAATGAAGAATATCAACATGCTTTTACCCTAGAATTTAATGCTTTAAACAATAATATTAGGGCTGTTTTTGTCAATGAATGGGAAAGGTTTATGGCACTTACTGATTTGGGGGGACTTCCTAAAGGTATACCTAAAGTAGTATACAGAAATCCTTACAATATAAAAGATTACTTGGAACAGAAAAAGGTGGGTCAAAATAAAATTAAGGGAGTGAAAAAGATAGGTACATACTCTTGTGGAAAATGTAATCAATGTAACTATATGGTCAATAAGGAGAAAATCTATATAGAAAGTAGAAAGAAATGGATCGGTAGTAAAGGGATGTATAATTGTGAGACGAAGGGTTTAGTATACCTAGCTACCTGTGAAAAGTGTGGGTCTTTTTATATAGGTAAAACCGAGAGGACTTTAAAAAGAAGAGTATATGAACATACCTATGATATAATAAAGGAAAAAGAAACAAATGCATTATATAAACATTCAAAGGTATGTAAAGAAAGCAAATTTCTCTTTTTAGTTATTGAACATATAAAGGATGGGATTAGAGGGGGCCCATGGGAAGATACTATTGGGTATAGAGAGTTGTGGTGGCAAGTGACATTAGAAGCAAGTAAGCACCCAGGTCTTAATGAACATGTGTCTATTCTACCCCTTTTAAAATTAAAGGCAGCTAAACTATGAATGTTAGTTTAGTTGTAATTTAATTTTGTACCAATAGATGGAACCATTGGGTTATAAAATGTATTTTCCTAAGGCAGCTAAACTATGAATATTAGTTTAGTAGTAATATAATTTTGTACCAATAGATGGAGCTATTGTGTTATAAAATGTATTTCCCTTTATAATGAATATTTATATTATATAAAAATAGGATTTTTTAAGTATTTATGATGTATTAAATTATTTTTTGATAGTATTTTAATTATTTATAAGAAATGAAGATGTATAAATTATTTTAATTATATTTATAGAACGAAGAATTTATGAATATTTATGAGCCTAGAATGTGAATTGATTTGTGCATTCAAATTTAATTGAAGCTTTTTTAATGGATTATTAGTTTTAATAGAGGTATATAAATATGTGTGTTTAATTAGTATTAGCATCTGATGAAGTCCAGTGAAGAGACGAAAATGCTATTTTTGGTGAAGAGCGTTAATGTGGAAGTGTTTTTGCGTGTTGTGATATATTAAAAGTGCATTTTAACTTTTGGAGATCTTCCTTCATGTGACTGCACTCCGTTGTTGGTTTATTGGTGTTTTGTGGAGAGCTGCCGTTTTTCGAATTCATACAGTATATACTTATGTCATTCCTACACAGTATTACTACAGTATTAGCTTTTTTTCATAAATAGTAGCTGGTTTGATGCCTTCATCTATATTGCACATTACCTGGCATTACTCACTTATATCAATGTGGGTCTAAGAACACATTTATTGCAGTAAACTCAGAACACACTATACCTACTGGCAGTAAACAATGTACTCTTTCTTATTTATTGTACTATATATTGCAAGACAGATCTGTACTCACCACACTGCTGGTGCATCCTCGCTAGGCGCCTGGCCTGGGCCTCTACATTGCATGCCCTCTCCTCTGCAGCTGTAGGGGGAAACACACCATTATGTGTACCTGTCTATGACATATTCATGCTAACATTTGGTAAAGTAATGATTCCTATACTTGCAAACTGCTGGAGCATTCCCATCCCAAGCATCTTAGATCCACTGGGCCAAGAGTGCCTCCTTTCTCTACTTCAGGTCATCATAATGATGATGCACCTGCTCACCAGTGTGGGGGATTCCAGAGGCATTGGTGAAGTCATATGCCAGATGGTCCCAGGCTTCAGACTTGTATTCAGAGCCCTGATACTGGCCCTACAGCAGTCTGTCATCATGGTGTTGAACAAGGAGCCCAGCCAAGACCCTGGACTCCAACATGCCCCAACACTGCACCTGAAAACACACTACCTCTCCAGCTCCTGCCATAGCTCCTGAACAAGTCAAACTCCAACAGGTTCTGGCTGTATTCCCACCTGTGCAGCTTAAATAAGGCTATATTCCCACCCTTTGCCTCCATTTGACCATTTTTAAAAATGCTAAGTGCAGCTCAGCAGTGCGCAAACCTGCTAACCTGAATTGAGCAGTGCTTAAAGTAGCAAATACTTATCAGTGTTTAGCCATGCACAAATCCACTCAGCTTAGCTGAGGACTGCCTAGAATGTGACTGCTAACAGAGCTAAGCATTGTTAAGTATTGCTCAGACAGGTCTTATTGAGACATTGCTTAGCTTGGCTTAGCAGTGCTTAGCAATATTTAGTTAAGGGCAAACAAGAGTTCTACATGATAACATAAATACATATTGATATTTATACTCATTATTGCTACTTTATTATTATGTGTTTGTATTTCAGTTTAATTATAGTACCTTGGTATGTGACTGAACTGTACTGGACACTTGTGTTTAACTGAAGCTTTTCACCTCATATCTCCATTGACACTGGGATTCTGGAGCAGATGCACTAACCTGGTTGAAAAGTATCAATAACTAGGGCAAAAAAAAAAAATAGACATATAAATAGAAATGCTTTCCAATGTAAAAGCTGAAGGGGCTGTCTTGGTATTCAAACCGTGCACTTATTGCAGACAAAACCATGACTCTAACCATTCAGCTAACTCGGCTATGAAAATTTCAGCTATACATTTCTATATAGCTTTTCATTACATTTAAGCACTGCTGAGCAATGCACTATGCCACACAAACATGCTTAGCTATGCTTAAACTCAAAAAAGACAAAATAATAATAAAAAATAAACATACAAGGAAAAATCACATTGGGACATTTAATTTCCATGCTGTACGGCACTCTGACAGTGCAGGGGTTGTATTACAGACACTGTAACATACCCCCTGTGTGACATAATTCATATATAAATACATAAGTGTCCAAGGACACTTTCTAATATTCTTTTAGTGCTGTCTGGCACATTGACAGTGCAGAGGGTGTGTTATGGACACTGTAACACACCCACTGTGTCAAATACATGCAAAACTTATATAATTAAGTGTCCGAGGACACTTTCTGTTATGTTTTTGTGCCGTATGGCACTTTCACAGTGCAGGGGGTGTGTTACACATCTGCAAACCCTGTAACACAACCTCCAGCACTAATTCAGTAACCGTATATACAGCCCTCCCTCAGTAGCATGCCTTCATTAATATGCAAGGCGTAATGCCAAGGGGGAGCTGCTGACATGGCCACCATACACTCCATGTAGGAATTACACTTTTCCTACACAGAGTTTATTAAATCCGGGGATGGCCATTTTATTCTTTGTATATACAGAGGTGTAAAGGTAACATTACATTTTTTTTTCATTACAATTCAAGATACAACTGTTCGTTTATCTTTAAGGGTAGGGGCCATTCTAACAATATTTTGTAGATAATTATGCTGATTATATTCTCTGAAAATTTCAGAAATAAATGTTGAACATTTTAAAGATTCTCAGCCTGATTCAGTAAAGCCTAAATGGTTGTGCACATGGTAGAGCAGTGTTTTCAATTCAGTAAGCAGCTCTACATGGTGTGTAGAGCCATGCATAGTGCACAAACAAGGTAAACACCATGCCAGGCAAATTACAGCATAAGCAGCTGAACTGTATGCTAATCAATGAATCCAAGATGGAGGAGCTATTCAACAAGCTATAAAGCAACAATCTAGACTCAGTGCTGGTTTTCCCTGCAAACTCCAAAATCTACTGGAATATAGCCACAAAAGGAGTCTACACAGAAACAATGTTAGAGACTGTTGTTGCTTTATTTCACATGTATGTGCAACAGGCTGAAGTCTATGCTGCTGTTGCTGCTAATAGACCAAGGCCAAGAAGGAGAAGAGCTTTCAGACCCCAGGTAACTTATCACAATCTACATGATGTGGAAATTGTACAGTGATATAGGGTGGATAGAGACACATTGCAGGAACACTGCAACCTCTGTCATCCTCATCTCAAAGACAGGGCAAACCAAGGGGAAGCCATACCAGTAGAAATAAAAGTATGTATAGCACTTAGAATCTTAGCTACAGGTACCTTTTAGAAAACAATAGGGAACATGCCAGGTGTGTCACAGGCATCAACATCCAGGATCCTCCAATTCTTAAATGCTATGCTCCAACATGCTAGTGACCACATATATTTTCCCCATACTCCTGAGGATAGGGCCAGAATTATGCAGGAGGTCTACCCTGTTAGCACACTATAATGAAGTACTGGGTGCCATATATTGCACACATATAGAAATTGCCTTGTAGAAATTAAGGCACCACCCGGGAAACAGGATAGGCTCTACATTAATAGAAAGGGCTTCCATTCTATTTACTGCCAAATCATGTATAATGCCAAGGGAATCATTTATAATGTGTGTGCTGCAAATCCAGTCAGTTAGCATGACTCACATATCTGGAACACTTCCCAGCTGTATCAGATGTTTACTAGTGGGAATATCCCACAGGATCATTTACTGGTGGCTGATGACACCCATCAGAAATGCACACACACCTGATAAAGAATGCCATAATAAGGCATATGCTCAAACCAAAATTATCACAGAGCATGTGTTGGGCTGCTGAAGTCAAGGTTCTGGTGTCTAGATACATCTGAGGGGGCCCTGCAATACAATCCATGGACATGTACTGAAACATTCACAGTATGTGCCATGCTACACAATATCACCCTGAGAAAACAACTTCAGCAGGATCAGCAAAAGGAAGGAGCATACATCCCACCACCAATGCCAAGGTCATCACAGCCACGTGAAAGTGAGGAGTCAGAAGGAGAAGCAGCAGCTGCTGTGGATGTAGGCAGACATAGGTGTGCTCAATATATCCTTGCATTGGCTAAAAGACAATGCATTGCACACTCACTCACCACCTAAGGGCCTATAACCTTCTTTCTATGCACATACATGTAGTAACATTGATTCCAGGCTACTGTCACAACCTTTACTTCCTCATGTATTGGCTGTGTATTGCTAGCATCTGCTGGATTTACAAGGTAAGTGTTGAACCTGGAGCACCCCTAACAACCCTCCTGTATGGCACCTCACCCACACTTTGGCTAAGGCCAGAGTCAACAGGCACTGAAGCTGCAGAAGTCACATTTCCCTGATTGATTGTCTCTCCCTCCACCTGTCCAATATCTGAGAGATCACTGGAATGGGTAGGCATAAGCCTACTGGCTGTGTCCAATGAAATTTCAGGGGATGGCTGTATGTCAACATCAGATTCAACCTCTGCACCCCCGACTGTGCCTCTGTTTGGCCACCATCTTCATTAGATTCTGTTGATACTCTGACATCAAGAGGTACAAGTCCCACACTTCTACTGTCAGGATCACCTGTGATATTAAGCAATAAACACAGGAACAATTAATACCTACACTACTGTAGTCCAATATATGTGAACAAAATAACAGTGGTATCACTATTAGACAGTACTGCAATACACACGTCAGTACTGACATAAAAATGTTTGGCTTACCATGTGCAGATGATGGTATGTTCTGTATGCCAGATGGTCCTGGAAGATGTTAATCAAAAGGCAATGACAACATCATCACAATTAACAGTAACACAGCGGGTAATACCTTTTCCCCTTTATATACTTTCAACAAGCGCTTGGATGGGAAATCCAACTTAAGCATATGTGTAATCAATCAGAATGTGTTGTTAACTGTAGCAATCTTCAATCCCCCCCAAAAAATGTTGTGAAACAGAACTAATGTATTTATTTTACATTCATTTACTATACAACAGTATTTAACAACTGAGATACAAAAGCTTACCAGAAAGCTCCTCCTGGGACATGCTTGCTGTCCCTGAAACAGTAAAACCAGTGTCAAGGACATGCTGTTCTGCACTTTCCACAGAGCTGTCTGGATCCCTGACAGTGGACAGGAGCTCTTCATTTGCTGTTAGTGGTGGCTCTGTAGCAGCCCCTCCCCACCCAGTACCCATTCCATCAGAGGCCACTGCAGCTGCTCTCCTTTGTGCAGATGAGATCATGTCAATGGCCCTATGGTGCACCCAGTCATATGTCCTGTTGTGGCCGCCCACTGCATTAACATCTGCAATGATCTGCTGCCAATTTTGCATTCTGTCTGACATATCTCTGTAGTCTCTCTCAAGCAGGAAGGCACCATTTTGCCTAAAAGTTAAACAATGACCTGATTTTCAGTTTCAATGAAGGGTGATTTTCAAAGATTGAGAGGCCTGGGTGGCATAGTTCTAGGTGTCTTAAAAGACAACAGAAGGCTAATACAAATAAGTATCCCATAACTACAAAATAACTGTTTCCAGATGAAACAGAAAAGGTAGCATTTCAGTATCACTCACTGGAGAAACATAAAAGTCTAGAGATCTGAAATATGCACAACATGCAGGATGCAAAAAAGTAGAGTAACAATAGCAACTTCTTATGTCTGTGCCATAACAGAACAGACAAATTAAACATTTTTCTAACAAACCATCTTTGAAATGCTAAAAGTGCTATCAAATGAACTGTCCCTGAATCGTGTCCATGTTAAGGTATTTCCAATCATGTATACATGTATACCTGTGAAATGCCCTGACAAACATGCCCATGCTATCAGTACACTTCTGACTAATGCCTACAGATAAAAATGTAAAAGTCTTTACTAATTTGGGGAATTAAGGTGGCTTAATGGCTAAGGTGTTTGTCTTACAAACACAAGGTGCAGGGTTTGAGCCTCTGAGCCTCACAAGGGATAATTGGCTAAGCTTAAAATAGCTTGCAAGGGCAGTTAGCTTTGTACTAAAAACTATATTTTGTGTTGGGAGGATGGCCTAATGGTTAAGGTGTTTGCCTTACAAACACAAGGTGCAGGGTTTGAGTCTCACAAGGGATAATTGGCTAGGCTTAAAATAGCTCGCAAGGGCAGTTAGCTTAGTATGAACCTATGCCAATTAAATATATATATATATATATATATATATATATATATATATGTATATATAGTTTACTGTTGGCATTTCGAATCCGCTTCGGTCAACCATTTAAAATGTCAACTCTAAATGTGGAATTTGGAATGCCAAAAAGTAAACAAAGCAAAAATGAATACATCAACAACCATTGTTCAATGCATTTGACATAGCAGGAGGTAACGTCACACCTCCTGCTATGCACATTAACGTACCGTTAAACTGTACAGTCAATGGTACATTAATTCCACTGTTTTGTAGAGTTGGCTATGCCCCCTGCAACCCCTGAACATTAAATATACCAACTCTGAGATCACACTTCAATGGATGAATGGGCTAATTCCCTGTTCCTCACTGAACCATGATCCCCCTGTTCAGTCTTGAACCCAAGTGCTCGAATTACACTAGCTGTTCACTGTTCTGTAGTTGATCAATTTGGGTTTGACATTCTGGTGACTTGAAAACTGCAAGTTGACCATATGCCAGTCGACTGATGCAGTTTGAGGGTTTTCAGTGCAAACCTATATATATATATATATATATATATATATATATATATATATATATATATATATATATAAAACTATGAAACAGATTTAATGCAGTTTGAGGGTTTTCAGTGTAAACCTATATATATATCTTTTATATATATATATATATATATATATATATATATATATATATATATATATATATATATATATATATATATCTATATATATATATATATATATATATATATATATATATATATATATATATATATATATATATAAAACTATGAAACAGATTTTTCTTAATTACATTTCAGCACATACAGTATGTAGCTGACAAAATGCAAGCATACCTTCTCAATTTCAGTAATCCTGTATGCAGATATATCCCAAAGTAATAGCCTCTTTTCTGTGTTCTCCACATAAACAAGTCTCCTCACCTTCAGTTTCCCGAGATACATGGTTGCCTTTTTATGAAGTAGATTCAGGGCTGCCAGCATGGTGAAGATGCAAATGAGGTGTGAACTCATTAGAATTGCCAAATCCCATATAATTGGCTCTGTGTAACAGACGTAAACAAAATGCAGGAATTCCCACACCATTTGTTTTTAATGGATTGCAGCTGTGAATGATTACTGGTAGGGAGAAGGAAAACACAACAGCAATGCAGACTGCCCTACATCCAGTGGATGTGTCAGGTTAGACTTACAAAATGTTAGATATAATTTTGTCAAGATTGCAAATGTAAGTAAGCATAACACAGTTCACAAGTTCTGTTCATTAACATCCAACCCTCCCTTTATTTAAAGGCAACTGCATATTATATTATTGCCATTTAATATCCTCACACATTTTAAGGACAATTATATAGAATGGCTTACAGACTGCATGTCTTAGATTACTGGTCAGATAAGAGAAGAATGACAAACAAATACAGAGAGGTAAGACAGAGCTGCATATTTACAAGCAATACTCATAACTAGTTGTGTGATCACTCAGTGCACTGCATCCAAGAATAATTAATGCACAAAATAATGCTTGTATGGTTTCATAGTACTGTTGATGATGTTGCAGTTGGTTGTATGCAGAATTATTTCAGTTCCTTGCTGTAAAGCTCTTTGTGTGGTAAAGAGTGATAAGGCACCCTTACTGTGTTTTGAAGGTTCTTTGGAGTGAGTGTTAAAATCCAGACCTGTGTAGAAATATCTGATGTGTACTAATATTTTGTAGTGTGTATGTCATAGACTGTTTTTCCTCATTTTAACTACTTCTCCATTTTTATGGAGCGGGGCAGTGTTTGCTCGATGTGCCAGTTAGCACAAACATGGGAACAGTGAAAATGAATGTCAGGTTAGGCTGTCCTTATCTCATTTGTGTGAAGCATGGCAGTGTGCAAACTGGACTAGTGGCTCACATAAGAAGCAGACAGAACACCTGCAGAATACCTGCCAACAGGGTATTTGTGAAAGTGCAAAGGTCAAAAACAATACATTGTTGCAATTTATTTTCCATCAAAAACAGTGTTTAATGGCATAGGGCAGCACTTAGCAATGTTCCCCATCAGATGCAGCCATAGAACACCTGCAGACAGGACTCAGACAGCCAATAATTGAAATCTGATACATTCAATGAATTTTGTTGGGCACTGTGCAAACACACTGAGTGGAGTTACACGATGGTTAACACAGAGACCTTAATTATGAAATTAGGAAATTTTATGTAACTAGTCCTGTGGCAGCAGGTGTAAGTGTAGGGCTAGAGTACAGATGGTCCTGGATTCTACTACAGGGTGTGCAACCTATTTTTAATGTTCTGACAGTGCAGTTTATAGCAATGAAGTGAAGAATAGACAAGTGTTATTTCAACATTCTTGTGGCAACAAGTATAAGTGTAGGACTACCATACCCATGGTCCAGGGTTCTAATACAGAATATTCAAACACTTTTACTGTTGTTCCACTTCCTATTATATTAACTCTCACTTATAACACTTTAGATACTGGAGATGATATGATTTATATGTACAAGGGATGAGACACCATTGTTGTGTTTTCAAATGTATGACAGAGGATATACTGTCTACTATATTTCTGTAAGTATAATTCTTCTATCCGAACTTGCATGGGCTTCACAATTACATAAGATACATACACAACTGGATCTATATCCAGTAACCTTGTCAGGTCACAACACATACATGTGTAACAGCTTGAACTGTCACCTGTATTTATGTATGACTCCAGACTATATCTGAGCAGTACTTCTTCTGTGGTAAAGATGGAAAATCAATTCTGTGGAAGAAAATGTTTTGTCCCTTATGCCTAGGTTTGAATCCCACAGTGTAAAAATCAATTTTCCTCAGTGTATAAAGGAAAAAAGAAATGTGTCAGGTCATTACATTTATGCCCCCAGTGCATGTCTGCAAACTTAACTCACCTAACAGTTACCTTCCAATTTCCAGTATATATTTCCAGGCTACATCAGTACACACCCCTCAAACTAAGCCAGGTGTCAGATTAACCTTCCAATTTCAATTATTTAATTCCTCCCTGCTTGGCACTGCTGCTCTCCACTTAACATTGTGCAAAAATGGTTTGCATCATTGTTCAGGTTTGTGCACTACCAGCAGATGCAATAAGTGGAACTGGCAAGAAGGCATCAGTTTCCATTTCTCTAGTCCAGCTGGTAGACATAGTTGGTATTGTAGAGGAAGGCACCAAATTTAGGGCACAGAGGTGGGATGTCCAAGAGCCCAGGATATTTATTGGTTTCCTGGTAAAGCATCATAGACAAAGGCTTCTGCAAGTGGACTATTGTGGCTCACAGTACAAGTCTGAGTTATGGAATAGTTTGCCCCAGGCTGTATCCAGTGTTACTGGTACCCCATGCACTGGAGAACAATGTAGGCATCATTTTAATGACCTACACAGGAGAAAAAGAGATACTCTCAACTGTTGGGTTGGTTACATGAGTTTGAGACTGCAGACATCCCACACCTGTGTAAGTATGACAATAAGACAGTACTTAGAAAGCTAAATATAGGCAAGACTGATATGTATAATGCTCTTCTGTTCTTTTCTGCTCTTTCCCATAGGCAAGACTGATATGCAAAATGCTCTTCTGTTCTTTTCTGTTCTTTCCCCAGCTCCCACTGAACATGAGTTCAATCATCAGGCTCATGTTTCTCGATTGGAGAGACTAAGGGAAGAAAGTGGTATGTATGCAGCTGAAAATAAGTGTTATTCTAGCTTTAAAAGTTAAAGATAGCTTTTTTGTCTTTTATAGAGTTGTACCACATTGCACATGCATATCCCAACTGTAAAAGCAAGTATGCATGTATTAGTCTGTATCACAAACCAATTATAAGAGTCCAATATTAGAGTGTAGTTAGAGGTTGTGAGTTCAAATACCATGATTCATAACTATACAATACTGTTATTTCTTCATTAATATTTACATTAAATTAAACATTTTCTAACAGTGACACAAATGTCTTGCTGTAAACTGAAATCTGTATAACTGGAACATGCATATGTGCAATATATGCACATTTCAAGGATTACTTTCAGCAATCTATAGTACAGTGTGTATCTGTTAAGGCACATACTTAAACGTAGTACTTCAGATAAGAGTTGTATAACTGTGATAATGCATTGTATAATACATATGATGGTACTAATTTTATCTATTTTTTTCTCTTAGCCTAACCCTTATCTGTCTTTTTTTTTCTATTATGTGTCATCAAAATACCACATCACTACATGCTACACAGCACCACAAGATAGGCCAGTCCCAATGGATCAGTCTGCCCCCCTCCACTGGCTCCAGGACCAATGCCCAGAATGTCTGGGAGCCTGCCTGGCAGTACTGCCTCTGATGCCCCTGTACTATCTGTGCCCTCTGGTAGTACTGCCCTGGAAGCTGGTGCAGTGGTACTCTCCAGGAGCAGTGGTAGAGGTGGTGATTTCATCAGCCACAGGGAGATGCTGGGACTGGTGCATAGGATCATGCAGTGCACCATTGTTATATACCTATACTGCATAGAGATGTTGCTCTTTTGCATGGTCCCTAGGAGGAGAAGACATCAAGCACTCCAGTGACCAACGAAGTAAGGGGACAGTGATGATAGTCCAATGGGTGAGGACTTGATTCTTACTGTCTCCAAGCTTGATGGCCATGAGCCTGCGTTGTCCCCTCCCTCACCCCAATCATGGTGTTCCCTAATCTTTTGTGTCCCTCATCATCCCTGTCTATTACCTTGTTTGTCTTGTTTGTTTGCATTTATTTCCTCTCCTACCTAAGTTACCTGACCCAGGCATTCCTACATCTCTTACCCAGCAGTCCTCTCTTACTGAATTTAAAAAATGGGCACCTGTCCTACAAACAGATACTCGTCCCATACATAGCTCTCCATATCACAGATATGTTTTCTTGACACACTTGATTTGGTCCAGTTATCTATACAACAATATTATGTTGTTATCACCCCTTTCTCTGAAGATGACAGTCCAAATTCAGCTAATATTCTGCACATATAATTAGTTTCTACTCTTGAAGAAATGGATAGCTATGGTTCTTTCCTAACACCCTCCTGGACATTCCTGTATTTCTTTCCCTTTGTTCTCCCCCCTCCTTGTTCCCCATTTCACCACTTTCCTATCTAACCCATTTTAACACATACAATCTGGTGAAAAAAATAGAATCACATACAACACACATAAGTAGCAGAAAAAGCAATGGATCCCTTCACTTTTTAGCCTCTATGTTTGCACAGACTTTTGCATCACTTACCAATGCCAAGTGACAGTGAGCAGTGGTAGACTGCTGTGGTTATCTCTGCAATCTTGCTTAACCCTGCTGTGCTATTCCCACATAGAGAAACACATGTACTATAAAGAATTGATGTCATGACATTAACACTGTTAATTTAAAAGTATTTAAGAGTATTAGATACACCTGGACTCAAGCCCAGTATAATCTGGGTTCAAAAAGAAACATGTCAATGCATTTACACCTGCTGCCACAGAGTTAGTTAAGCAGAAGGTGTGTTTCATAGACTCAGTACTAACTCTCAGACTTTAGCAATGCAGCTCATGTTTGCACACTGCTTAACTACATGCAAACATGGAAAGTATTGAAAATGTGTACCTCACATGAGCAAACACTTTCCCAACTGTCATGCAAACCAGCTACTTGGTATGCTATGGGAAAGTAAATATTATGTACTACTGCTGTTTTATGTCCATTTCCTGTCTATGACATGAAATTACACATGGAAACATCGAACAATATGTCACATTTGTACAATTCAGCCATATGTTGCCTCCCCCACAAGTACTGCAACCCCGGTGTCTCAGTACTTTTTTCACACATATATCACTACACTACATAAATTAATATCAAATGTTATGTAATATGCAATGTGCAGCAATCTAATATGCAGTACTGTAACTATTGACCCACAAGCCTAAAAAGCTTTATCTGCAAGACTAGGGAAGGGATCAGCATGGACGTTATCCACAGGGATATAGGTGACCTTCAACACACTTGACCAGACCCATTTTGGACTTGTCAAGGGTAGATCTTTGCTTATTAAACCTAGTGGATTTCTTCGATACTGACTCCAAAGACCTGGATGAGGGATAACAGGATATGCTGCCTATGTTGAGTTATCTCAGGCCTTTGACAATATCACTCATTCAGGTGTCATAGAGAAAATCTCCCATCTGGGGAATAACCCATACATTACTAGATGGATAGCCAACTGGCTCACTGACAGAACACACACTTTCAAAGTTGGTGACTGCACCTCCACCACTAAACCACTTATCAGTGGAATACTACAAGGATCTGTGGTGGGTCCTCAACTGTTTGGAAACTATTTCTCTGATGTCCAGGCAAAGATAGATGGCCTGTGGCTTACCAAGTTTGCAGATTACTGTCAACTGGACCCAGTCATATAGAGTCCCCCAACCATGTTACGATATTACAGAAGGGGCTGACACAGACAAATGACTGGTGCCAAACTCAATGACTGAACCTTAAAGCAAAAACTGCCTCATTGTCCCCTTTGGCAGTGACATACCCCTGCTAATTATGATATACATAGCACCCCTCTAAGCTCAAACACAGTGTTGCGAGACTTGGGAACACATGTTGATAGAAATCTGCACTTCAATCACTATGTGACCATAGTGGTGAGATACATTCTACATTGGGCACCTCATAAATAAGGCCTCCACATCCAAGACCAAGGAGGTTATAGCTCTGCTGTACTCTACCCATATCAGATCACAAATTGAGTACAATGGTCCCTTCTGTCTGTACCTCAACAGACACCTGCAGGAATTGGAGAAAATACAGAGGTTTGTGACTGGAAGAATCCAGGGCCACCAAAACATGCTAAACATGGAAAGATTGAAATACATGTCACTGTACTCAATATCATGCAAGCTGCTGAGAGCTGAACTATGCCTGGCCTACAGAGCAGTCCCAGACCCTGCCCTACTGGAAATGTTGGACATCTGCAAATCAAATGGGACAAGAATAACTTGCTCCAGGGATCTCATCTTAGCCTGTGACATAAACAGAACATGCTGGGGAGACAGATATATCTCACATAAATTGCCACTCCTCTGTAATAGGCTCTCACTGCATATGGAGCACTGCTCCTCAATGAATCTATTCAAGTGCAACCTTGAAATTGGATAGATGATTGTAAATTCACTCCTGGGGTGGCACATATGTCCATCATGGACAGGGCTATTCGGTACTGATCACAAAATTGTTCTGTTAACAACAACGATCTAACTATACTCAATAAGGGTTCTTGTGGTTTTACATAGCTAGGCTTGTAAGTGCCCTAGGGCTATTAGGCTAGTAACCTCCTATGAGCCTATAAAGCTATAAACCTATGCAGGCCTCCCAACATCTTCTAACATGCCTTGCTACTGTCATCCACTATAAGTTGACCTGCAGTCTTGCAAAAGTCAGACTGGTGCCATGGTGCTTGAGTAAGGTACTATAAAGAATTGATGTCATGGTTGACGTACTTAGATACATATGGGTTCTGTTCTCATTGCAGTCAAGTGTGTGTGTGTGTGTGTGTGTGTGTGTGTGTGTGTGTGTGTGTGTGTGTGTGTGTGTGTGTCTAACCGGAAGAACAGACATGTGTATCCTATAGTTACCACTCCAATCCCATGGGTTGACAGTATTTTGATACTTGCACATGCCTACACATTCATTTCATGCAGACCTCCCAACATCATCTCTCCAACATGCCCTACTGATGTAATTCACTATAAGTTGACCTGCACTCTTATAAAACTCAGACTTGTGCCGTGGTGCTTGCCTAAAGCATTGAGTTCTGTAGCCTGTGTATCTAGATAGGGAGGAGATCTATTCTCACTGCAGTCAACAGTGTGTTTGTGCTCTTGCTTGACATTACAGATAGCCTTTTACACCAGCATATGGGACACTGGTATTACCATATTCTCCTCAGCACACACTGCTGATGTCATCAGCTATAAAGTGTAGTCTGAGACACTCCAAGTCAGACTTGAACTGTGGTGCTTTCCTTAAATGCAGAGTTCTGTAGTCTGTGTACTTAGATAGGTAGAGGCTCTATTCTCACTGCAGGCAACTAAGAGAGTGTGCGTGTTTATGCTCTTGCTTGACATTACAGAGAGCATTTTACACTGACATGTGGGACACAGGCATTACCAAATTCTCCACAACAGACACTACTGATTTCATCAGCTATATCTGATTTGTGGATGTGTACTATTCCCAACAGGGCAGGGTCAGAGACAGGCCTAGAGGCCAGGCAGAAGTCATCTCATCCTACACGATACAGATTACAGTGACATGGCCTGTGACAACATTACAGATTGCCTGTCACATGATTCATCACATACACCTTTCTGACACATTTGAAAGCACACTTTAACACACCCTCCACACAGACTATGTTGTTATAGAAGGGTGTTTTCAAAATGCATCTTTGTGAGTTGGGGGACAGCACCCGACGCATGCATGTATAGACACATCCCAACTATCCTCATCTGTGAGGTAGATCAACATGTTATCATGGACCTTTTCTAAATGGACACTAGTGATATCCTGGCTGTGTCCAACAGACCTGTGTGAGTTGTTCTTGCTATATCATGTCTGTTACATCTGTTAGATGTTCTCAAAGACATAATTGAGGGCATGCATGATGACAATACTATCAGCCTTTTGAACTTGACAACCCCAAGACATTTGACACAAATCCACACTGAGGTATACACTCAACACTGTCAGATGTGGCCATATACACCTATATCACCAAGTGGGAAGACGAGTATATCACATACATGGCATCTAAATATGCTGACATGTGTGAAGTGACATATATTTCAGGTCCAGTGATCAGGTCCGTACATCAGGGCTGTCTGCTAGGCCCTTTCCTGTCCATTATTTATGTGACGGACATCACAACATCACAGAATGATATGCACATCCTTTGTTCAAACAGCTGCCTGAAGGACTACAGATTGTGGGCAATCACTGACTCCATCTAATGATATTAGTATAATACAGACAGTATCAGCACACACCAAAGATTGCTACCAAAGCCACGACAACACCTGCAATGACAAGAAAACATGGGAGATTTGTTATATCAGGAAAACAAACACACAACCCAAGTATAATGTGGACATCACACCCTATAATCAGCCCAATAGGTATGTGACTTGTGTCTTGGGGTAGATTGTAAGTGTAACGTCCACCAGCATGTGGTCACGGTGCTGAATACTCCCTTGTATGTAACATAACTACTAAGTATGTGAAGGACATCCACATCAGAGGCCATAATATCTCCATAGTTCACAGCCTTCATAACACCAGTAACTGAGTACAATGCACCCTTCTTCATGTACCTCCCTACACATCTTCCATTGATGTGTAACTGAAGTGTACCACCTTTGTCACAGTGAGCTGTCACATTTTATTGGCCATACCTAGGTATTCTGTTTGTGGCATAAACATTGCTGTCTGATGGTGCGGAACCCTCATCAAGTTGTTACACCAGATGCATGTGTGTTACCTGTTCTGGTGATGCACATGGTACATACATAGTTGTCTGACAACATTAATGGCATGGGTAACATTTGTGACAGTGTGGATTGTTCTATATATATATATATATATATATATATATATATATATATATATATATATATATGTGTGTGTTTACTATGAAATAGTCGACATTCAGAATAAATTCCTACCTGAAATATCGACGCGCATGTACAAAACAGAATGTTGAAAAGGTCAGAATGCTGCAAACAAACTTTCTTAAGCGAATTCAACCTTTCTCAACATCCATAGACTGCAGTTAGACACTGCACATTACATGATGTAAGGTTGACATATGTGTGAATGAACAGTGCATTAGCATTATATATATATATATATATATATATATGTGTGTGTGTGTGTGTGTGTGTGTGTGTGTGTGTGTGTGTGTGTGGTGGGGCAGCAGTTAGCATTGTCGCCTCACAGCAAGAGGTTCTCCTGTTCGATTCTCAGCTGGAGTGCTTTCTGTGTAGAGTCTGCATGTCCTCCCCACAGTTGAGTGACGTCTAAAGGCACGCAGGTAGGTACGTGCGTGAATGAGTGTTCCTACTTTGAAGGTTGGGCATCGGGCTGGCAACTCAGCACCGTAAAAATGCACTGCTAATCATTAGAAGACTGGAGTTCCATTGTGGCGACCCCTAAATATATATATATATATATATATATATATATATATATATATATATATATATATATATATATGGTTTACCATCAAAATTGTGAGTGAAGGTTCGATAACCATGGGATGTCGAAATTTAGTTGGCTGAATCCGTGTTGTCGAACCTTCATTTTTGTGAGTCTTGGTTCAACGAATGCACTGTTCATTCACACATATGTCAACCTTATGACAAGAGATTGCAGTACAGTGCAGAGCAGGAAATTTGCCCTTTTCCCCACTGTAGTGCCATATCTGAGTTGGACTATGTAATATGCGGGGGCTGTGGGGGGGTGCAGCCCCCCACATAGAGAGTGCAGGGGGCTTGCCCCCCTCCATAATAGTTACATCATGTAATGTGCAGTGTCTAACTGCAGTCTATGGATGTTGAGAAAGGTCGAATTCGCTTAAGAAAGTTTGTTTGCAACATTCTGACCTTTTCAACATTCCGTTTTGTACATGCGCGTCGATATTTCAGGTAGGAATTTATTTTGAATGTCGACTATTTCATAGTAAACATATATATATATATATATATATATATATATATATATATATATATATGTGTGCTGATACTGTCTGTATTATACTAATATCATTATATATATATATATATATATTTATGCCTTGCACACCAGTCATCTAGCTTGTATTGATTATAATGTCACATACAGATATAGCAGTGTCCCTCCTAACATCTCAAGCAGATGTAATGGTGCCAGGATAGTATGCATGATTACTCTCACAGAGTGTGGACATATCATAATAGCCATACAGGTGTGTTTGTGTAGAATCGCCTCTGATCACTCTAAATCACACATGTTATGTCGGAGGCATGAGATTAATGGTGGTATTATTCTGATATTGTCCTTGATTTTGCTTGCTTTTTTATTTTAATGTTGTCCATGAGCCTTTACCTGTGTCCCACTTGCTGGAGACCTCTGCTGAGATTACACTCATGTTCAGGCATATCAGTTTGCACAGCTTCACAATATGCACCCTACCCCAATTGTATGTCAGATCCCTGTTGGATGTCCTCTGCATTAATCATGTAAGGGTGCTTATCTCACACAGGCATCCTCCCCATTCTTATGTCACCTTGTGTGACAGTCACATAATATACATTTTTACTGTGCAGTTTCTACTGTACCAGACTGATATGTGACTGGTGTTGCTGCTGTAACCATCTTCTGTTGAAATATCCTCATCTGCTGTACATTAGATTGTTTCACCAGTTCTCTTTCCCTGTGATAATTCATCTGTGTGTCCCTATTAAATACACACACTTACCCTGAGTGTTTATTTTACATGGCAGTCCATATACCCTTACAGATCATTTACACAACTTCAGTACAGAATGCCATGAATGAGATTTCACAATAACCTCCACTGTAGATACACTCTCCTGTACTGTGTTTGGACCATATATTTATCATACCTCTTAACTGTACATATTTTCACAGAATATCAAGATTTTTTTTGGTGTGTTCCTTATCAAATTTGTGGTTTTCTGCCATATCACTGGGATGATCTCAGGACTGATGTGACTTAATCATTACATTCATTTGAGTTTCAGCTTACAAATCCTTCAGAACATGTATCTTAACATAAACCCCTGGTTACTCCAGCACACTTCTAAAGAGCAAATTTGTCATGTATGCTCCTGTTTCTGGGTCATTGTCCCCTCATTATGTTGGCTTTGTCTAGATGTCTTGCACTAAGAGATTGAGAGCTATCTGCGAAACCCTGGTGATCATTGTGGCATTCCATGCAACACCACGGACTTTCAATGCTCTGATTTAAACAGGATTGCTATCTGTGTTCGCATATATGGGTTTCCTGGCTGGCAACACTGTTGCCAGCCACAAAACCTCACTTGTTTACATTTAAACATGGTGCACGGCATGAATATGCAATAAGTGCTGCTGCTCACCGTGCATCACCGTGCACACATGTATACTCCATGTAGGGTTCACACAAAGCCTACACATAGTTTACTGGATCTCAGGGTCAGTCTTTTAAAAGTAAAAGAAATGGTAGCCAAAATCAGCCTGTATTTTTAGGGGCAGACCTTCTGAAAATGTTCAGCAGTTAAGGAATTAAACATCACTCATTCTTCTGGGTGGAAAAAAACTCCAAAATAAACCATCCTTGCGAGTTCTTAGACTTGTTGCTGAGACAAAATTTGACAGAGGGAGTTTGATCATTTCTCTTCAAAATACTTAAATGTTCTAACTTTCTAGAAGCCCTAAGTGGAAATATTTTCTTGGATAGCACTACAACTTATTTAAAGCTTACCTATAAACTCTCCAATAGATTTTAACTTATCAGGCTGCAATGGGAAGGATACCTATCATGTTTGTTATTTGTCATCTTAATAAAGACACTGACTCAGTCTTATATATAATCTGATTCTTTATTAATTGATCTATCTTACCTATAAGTATTTCTTTACTCTCACAAATACATTAATTCATTCCAGTGTTCCATCCAAGACTGTCTAAATTAATATAACTGTATGATTTTAATTTCTCTCTAAGGGAAAATTGGTTCAATATTCCAAAATAAAAATTACACCTGCAGAAATGAAATATCAGTATCCTAATCCTTAATATCTGTCAATGATACCAAGTCATACAAATGATTATATTTTGCAGACTGCTTTACCCACCTGCTGGCCTGAATACATGATGATAATGATAAAGCATTTCTCTTTACAGCTGATTCTTTATTTTTATGTTTTTATTTTAATAAGTTAATCAGATAATTGGGTTAATCTAGAGTTCCTTTTTAGCAATAACCAAATTCTAAATACAACTTATAAATATATGGAAACTTTAGTGTAACCAGACAGCATCTTTTTGGGATATGGGATAAAATCAGAGTACCTAGAAACATATATACAGACCCAGAACAACATGCAAACTACACAAAAACAATGACCAGAAATAAGGAATGAACCCTCAGACCCTGAAGCTATGAGGCAGAGAGCTTTCCACAGAACCACTATGTTGCCAACAATGATGACCCATGTTTGAATCAGTGTGATAAAGGGACAGCTATGGAAGTGAAGGGGGAAGGAGCATCATGACCAGCTCTCCTCCCACACACACACACACACACACACACACACACACACACACACACACACACACACACACCGCTAAGCCACTGAGCAAATTCCTTTCAAGTAATAAAAGTCATTTAGAGAGAGAAACACTAGGATATGTATTTCTATGTATTTCTAAACTATTTACTAAAGAAATAGGAGATTTTGACCTTTCAGGCCTTTTGGCAGCCAGGTAAAAGCAAATGAATACTGAATAAATATGTACTATGCAACCTACCATACTAAAAGAGACAAAAGTAAAAGAATGGACAAAATTATCTGACTTACATGCACTGGTTCCTCCAGAAGATTCGCCTCATGCTTTGAATGGAATTTCTTCCTTCCTTCAGCTCCATCGACCTTAAGTAACTTAGATTACATTTTTTAAAGTTTCCTTAAAACAGTGGAATTATGTTGTAACGTGTATAGTATGAAGAGACTCTTTTAGTCAACCTACATTATACAAAGTTAAATTGTGGGAAACCAATGGCAAGTATACTGCCTATTTATTTATTTATATTTGTTTACCAGGGTAGGCAATGGATCAATAGTGACCAATTTCAAGCTCAGCATGGCCATCAGCTTCCTACATACTAGGTAGCTGTGATATTTTTAGTAAACCAACAGCTTTAGTTTTATTACAGCAGTAGCACCAGATGGTACTTACTTCTCTGTAGTCTTATTTTCCTCCTCATCTGGTCTAAACATGGTCAGACTGTTACAGTGCCTTTAAAGCACTATCCAGTCACATCAGTACAATAATAAATACACCATCCAAAAGTACCACATAATGTACAGCTTCATTCTGAACTGCAGTATTTTCTTCACTGTCATGAATTGCATATACATGTATAAACATACCTTTCTGTCTGATGTTCTTAAGGATTTTAACAGGTACAAACTAGTCAATGCTGGTATTTTTGGCAGTTACATGAACCAATCAGTGTATCTCCTAATAAATATGGATACAAATACAACAATAGTGCAGTCCAGCATTTTTATAGTCTAAATTATTAAAAACATCAGGAATTGATAGTAAAACATCTGCATAAAAGACTTATAGTTGCCAGACCAAAAAGCAGCATTCACTTATTGGAAAAGATTAAGCAAGGCATGCATGCATGTTGTTTAGGAAAGATACTGATCGAATAGGAATACAAAAAACAAATAAAACTCTTGTGATCGGGCAGTACTAAAATATCTTATTTTAAACGCAGTTAAGCTGCGTTTTTTACATATGCAGTGAGGTATGCATTATTTCTAATATATAATTGGAGAGGTGTGGTGGTAAAGCATGTCTACTCTATGTTCAGTTTTCAGCTATTATGTATTACAGTGTACAGTGCTTGTCATGCAATGTAATAATACAGATGTAACACAAGAATGAATAGTTGTTTACATGAATCTCCATCTTCAATTTATCACATCTTCATCTTCATTTCATTTTCAATACACATTTATATTCATTACATCTTCAGGCTCATCTTCATCGCTATTTCATCTTCGTTACATCATCACATTTTCAAATTTACTGCATTTTCATCTTCATCACATCAGCTTTGCATTTTCATGATCATCTTCGTATTTATAAATCTTTACCTGCATTACAGTTTCATTATCATCTAAATCTTAGTTACAACTTCGTTATCATTTCATCTTCACCATCTTCATCAATATTTTCATCTTCATCATTGTCATCTTTATCATCTTCAATGTATTTTATCTTCATCTTCATTATATTCATCTTTATTGCTGTCTTGAGCATCTTCACCCCATCGTCATCTTCATTATCTGCACTGTCATTATCTTCATCATTGCCAGCATCGTATTTTCATCACATCTTCATCTTATCATCTTCTTTACATCTTCATCACATATTTATCATCACCATCAACATTCTCTTCATATTTATTTCTTCATTATCTTTCCATCTTCAAAAATGCATATAGTGCTCCAATGTTTTTTTTTTTCTAACATTGATTTCTTCAATGTATAACACAAACAAATCACTAAGATGATTTAAATACTCCATGCTTTCATACTAAAAGTAATCATCTCATGGTAGACAACTGTTTTTACAATGCTATATCTCTATTATTACACTGTATTCCAAATACTATACTATACATGACCCGCGGTGGTGGTGCTGCGGTAGCGTTGTCGCCTCACAATAAGACGCTGTTCGGTTCGATTCTCAGCTAGAGCGTCTTCTGTGTGGAGACATGCGTGAATGGGTGTACCTTCGTTGAAGGTTGTGCGTCAGGGTTGGTAACTTGGCACGTAAAAAATCAACTACCAATCATTAGCGGACCGGAATTCTGCTGTGGCGACCCCTAACCGTGAAAAGCCGAAAGACACAGCAGATTCCAAATACTATACACCTTGCTATGGATCTTTTCTTGTTCCATTTTTATATTTTATCTTTTACTTGAATATTACTACATTTAGATACTTTTTGATCAGTTGATTGATTATGTTGCAATCTTTGTTACTTTATGTGTTGAAATTTACTAAAGAATAAGAAAATGTGTCTGCTTACTCTAAACTGTTTCTCCCCATAACTGCATCATCAGAAGCTGGGACCAGATGATATGTAATCAGGAAGTAATTAGCAACTGCTCAGCATACTGCAAATGCAATCACTAGATTATTAAACATAATATGTACAGTTCTGCTGAAGTAACTGATGTAAAAACTACGCATTTTAGAATCAATAAGGCTATTTTAAATGAAAACAAAATTACAGCATAAAAACAGGAAGAAAATATATTTGCAGATGATCTTTAAATGGGGTACTGAAATGTATAAAATAAGAAACATAAACTGAAATATAATATAAAAGATTACTAAAAATGGGGTTAATCCTTGAATTGCAATGTAGAAGAACCACATGCTTAACACCAAAGAAACAGTGCCCAAAACTGAAAAGACATTTGTTTATTTCATTGGTGGAACAAGAAAGGAGGGAGGGCAACCCTATCGAGAAGTCTTACTTGAAAGGCACTAGAAAACACCATAAGAAATACAGCTGATCATTTCATCTCTCATAAAATGCAATGCATAACTATATTTTTTGTTCTGTTCCTTCATGCCCCTCCAAACTCTTTTCAAACATAGAGTAATGTGAGTCCAAGACAAACAATAAAGGAGGTTATCACAGAGCATGTCATTAATTTATCTGAAATCCATGTCTGGTCCTTAGTTCTTAAAGAGGCCTTTACAAAGGTTTGATTTTTGTACCATCCAAACAGCATACTAGACAGATTTGTGTATGTATAGCTATAGCTGCTCTTTGCAACTGTGTTTAATTATTTTACTACAAAGTTAGCTAACATAATAGAGAAAATCTGGTTCATTTTTATCAGCATCATCATTATCAACCCCCCTTTTTCACATTTTTTTCTAAATGGGGTCAGTCACCACCTCTCTTGATTTAGTGTCACTCTGAAGGGGTCAGTCACCACCTCCCTTGATTTAGTGTCACTCTGAAGGGGTCAGTCACCACCTCCCTTGATTCAGTGTCACTCTGCTTCCTTCTTTGACAGTGACGTCTCACTGCTGCAGATATTCTGTTATACATTCCATCCATCGCTTGGTTGGATGTCCCCATTTCCTGTTGCCTTCTTCCTGTCTCTCTCAAATCTTCTGCTTTCCTACACATCTGCCTGAACCACTGTAATCTGTTTTGTTCTGTTCTGTTTGACTCTGTCTGCAACTGAAGTTACTTTGGCTTTTTCTCTGATGTCATCATTTCTTCATCTGTCCCACAATGTGTATCGTACTACCCATAATTCCATCACCTCTAGCTTCCTCAACTTCTCTACTTTCACGACTCAGTTTACAGTCCATACAGTAGTGGTCACACCACTGTTATTATACAGCTTACTTTTTAGTTTCTTTGGCATTCATTTTAAAATTTAATAAAAATTTAAGTTAGTTATTTCCAATATATCCCTGGTTAGCTCATCAAAGGGTGAAGAATCTGGTAGATATGTTAACTAGATATTGTAATACGCTTTCCTAATGGGTTAAAGTCCACACTTGACTGCATGTAATTTGTTTTATTACTGTGTATTGATGTGCTTCTTTATTTGCAATGAATGTTTAGAAAATGTACATTGGTTATTACTGTGAATATATTTTTTCTGGGTACCTTTTGTCCCATTCCTACCAAACTTCAAGCCTTCCCAAATTGAATTAAGCCCATTCATTCCCCTTTGCTAAGTACCCCAAGAACAAAGCTGAGAACTGTCTGGAAGTCCAATATTCAGGCAGTCATGAGGGTACTTTGTGCCCTTAGCCCCTGCCCCTACAACTGCCTCTGCTGTCAGAAGCAGTAACCTCATCTCCTGGCCTGAGTTGTTCTGACTTGCTCTCAGAGTGGGATACTAAGGTACTTGCAAGTCCCAGGCCAGGAACTACCCATCTCTGTCTTGCTTCAACAACTCACTTCATTTTGGATGTGGGCCAAGAAAGTGTTTCTTAGAACTATCTGGAAGACCATCATTCAGGAAGTCATGAGGGTACTCTGTGCCCTTAGCCCTTGTCCCAAAAGCTGCCTCTGCTGTCAGAAACAGCAATCTCATCTCCTGGTATAGGTTGCTCTGACTTGCTCCCAGACTGGTTCTTTAAGTACTCAAACAGCCAGTAGAACTCAGGTCATTTGGGGTGTAATCAGGGTTTTATCTCTCTATACAAAAGAGCTAGGTTTTATTGTGGATAAATTATGTGCACAATTCCCATAAATGAATTAAGAATAAAATATGTTAGTAACATATTTAACAATAGATTACCACCAGGGACATTGATATTTTATTCCCAGAAAAAATACAAGTAAATCCTATATTTTGACTCTCTGAGAACTGAAAAATCAAGGCATTGCCATGGAATTTAGCAAAGTAGGCTAGAGAATCAATTCTCTACAAGATGCATTTCTGCTCATATTTATCATGTTTATTTTGGCCAGCTTGCATTGGCGAGTGCTCTATGCCTAGAATCTGTTTTAATTTTCAAGAAATGCATACATATATATGTATATATGTATATATATATATATATATATATATATATATATATATGTGTGTGTGTGTGTGTGTGTGTATATATATATATATATATATATATATATATATATATATATATATATATATATAGTTTCACTTCATAATATTGAATTACTGAAATCCCAAATTTCAGTAACCCGAGACTATAAAGTTGAACCATTCACAAAACCAAAACCCATAATCCCAAATCACACAATCACGAACATACATACACACAACCCATAACACACACACCATTCCACCCACAGCACACAAATCACACAACCCTACACTACAGATAAAGCAGGGGGGCAAGCCCCCCTGCACTGTGCCCCCCACACACCCCCTACTTATATATACCAGCTCCGAGGTTGCACATAACATAAAATAAAACTCACACCATGCCATCCTCCATTCACTCGCACACAAATACACATCACACATACACAAACATCAACAAATCCAACACTCACATTCACACTTACACCTCCCTACCCTTACCTACACATACAACATAGACAAACAGACACAACTACTCACTCACCTGCAATTTCAGGCACCATAACACTACACGCGACACACCTGAAATGCATAACCACGGATTTGAGATATTCTAATTCGCTCTGATGTACTTTCAGCATTCTGGTTTTCGGCTTCATGGTCTGGAATTACTGAAATTCAGGATTTCAGTAATTCGAGATTCTGAAGTGTAACCATAGATTTAGATAGATAGATAGATAGATAGATAGATAGATAGATAGATAGATAGATAGATAGATAGATAGATAGATATGCAGATGAAAATTATAATGAACCCACTGCAATGACCATATATATAATATATATATATATATATATATATATATATATATATCTATATACATATATATATACATATATATATATATATATATATATATATATATATATATATATATATATATATATATATATATATATATATATATATATATATATATATATATATATATATATATATATATATATATATATATGCCGTACTGTTCATCAAACGGCCATTTCACCGAATGTGAAATGGCCGAGCACACTTTCGCATACGTTTTTTTCATTGAAAAAGCACTTTTGTGAAAGTGTGCTAAAAAAAAAGAAAAACGTGAGGGAATAGCCGTTGCTGAGATCATAGTACAGTGGGGATAAGGGCATATTCCCTTATCCCCACTGTAGTGTGATCTCGGAGTGAGAATATAAAAGTAGGGGGGTGTGGACGGCACAGCCTCCCCACATGGGAGTGCAGGGGGGCTTGCCCCCCCTGAGTAAATGCGAGTAATATTTTGTTTTATAATTTAATTTTTTTTTTTGCACAGTTTAGTGAAAGTGTTTTTTTGGTGAAAAGCACTTTCGCTAAAGTGTGTTCGGCTGTTTTGGTTTCGGTCAGGTAGGATTTTGTGCAGTAGTACGAGATCCATATATATATATATATATATATATATATATATATATATATATATATATATAGATATATATATATATATATATGCATACACATATATGTAGCCATTCTTCCATACATGTACAACCATTATTTGCACATGGACTCACTTCAACAGTGACAATCATCTAAAGAAAGTGTTCACACTGCTGAGGGGCTAGCCATGTTGCCACAAACACACACACACACACATACACACACATATACAAACAGCTAAATATTGATAGCCTAAATAATGACAAAAATATATAAAGTTCAAAATACTGATAGTTAAAAATATTTAATCGCAAAATATCAACGAAACCTAACGACATCCTAAACCAATGTTTTTGCAGGGGATCAAGCCCCTCTGTACTCTGTATGTGGAGGGACTGTACCCCCACACCCCTTAATACCTATATATGCCACTACAAGATTGTATAACTGTGGGGAAAGGGAATAAACCCTCCCCCGATGTAACTTCAGTTTCTTCGATATTTTGTTTTTAAATATGTTTAACTGTTGATATTTTGAATGTTACATATTTTTGTTAATATTTAGAGATCTTTAGTCAATAGACCTCTATATATATATATATATATATATATATATATATATATATATATATATATATATTGTAGTGATCTGGGCTAGTGTCAGCATAGTCAGCTGTAGTTTTGTAAAGAATGAGATTTATTTATTTAACTTTCATTTACTGGGAATGTCCGACTTGGAACGAAGCCAATTTTCAGTGGGGGCCCGGGGAGAAATACTCCAGATGCATTTCTTTGAAATGTGGGAGGAAACTAGGGCAGCAAAAGGAAACCCACACAAATGCAGGGAGGACATGCAGACTACACACAGAAGGCACTCCAGCTGAGAATCGAACCAGAAAATCTCTTGCTGTGAGGCAATAATGCTACTGCTACCTGATTTATACAAGATGCTTGTGTTACAAATGTATTAGAACTGTATACATTTGAATTTCAAACTGATTTGCACAGATGCTTATGTTACAAATGTATTAGGACCATATGATATTTGAAAATCAAAATGTATTCCTAAAGTTGCTAGTGTTGAAAAATGTTAAAACCAAAAAGCCAAACGATCCAGAAAACCAGTAAACGAACTAGGTTTATTCCTGTACAATAAAACTTAAGCGCTTTTCGTTGCCGCCTATACGGCAACTTCATCAGGCAAGAACTTACAAACACAAATGAATTAAATAGGAAAAATCACATGATCAATATAAACCGGTCAGCTGAACCAAACATGTAGTTCCCGAATGTTGAAACACCGGTTACCTTGTCAGTCGACTTTAAAATATCAATTCTACTTGAATGTTAAAAACAAGATTTTTTAAAATAGTAAAGATAGAATACAAAATTAGTAAAGAACCAACGATAGAACTGCACTTAGTACATGTTCTGAAAAAGTTCTCAATGAGACTTGTTACGGTACTTCCATCTTGGCTCCCAAAGTTGACAATGTAGCAAATTCAGGTGTTTAGATGTTTTAAAAAAGATTTTGTTACAACCCGAAAACACTAATGCCAGGATAAACACTAGAGTCAGAACGTGTACTAAGTGCAGTTCTATCGTTGGTTCTTTACTAATTTTGTATTCTATCTTTACTATTTTAAAAAAATATTGTTTTTAACATTCAAGTAAAATTGATATTTTAAAGTCGACTAACAAGGTAACCGGTGTTTCAACATTCGGGAACTACATGTTTGGTTCAGCTGACCAGTTTATATTGATCATGTGATTTTTCCTATTTAATTCATTTGTGTTTGTAAGTTCTTGTCTGATGAAGTTGCCGTGCAGCTGCAAAAGTAAAAGCCTTTAACTTTTATTGTACAGGAATAAACCTAGTTCGTTTACGGGTTTTGTGGATTGTTTGGCTTTTTGGTTTTAACAGTTTGTTTATTTTTACTGAGTGCGTTTTTCGTTATGGCGTCTGGTGTTACGAACAGTCCGACAAGCCCGAACCTTTTTTCTACCCAGCAATTGCATTCAGAACTAGGGAACCTTACGGCTCTAATACAAGCAATGAACCAACGGATGGATACGCTCTCTGTGAGACTAGATATTGTGGAATCTTCAATTTCCCAACAGCGTTCTAACCAGATTGAGACTAGTGATACACAATTTGGTACACAGCAAGGTGCAGCGAACATTGACATTATCCAAGGAACAAGACAACAACACATGGGACTTAATACTAGCCCAAGGCCTATAGGGCTTAATTCTAATAACAATTTGGCACCTTGTCCTGTAGCCAGTGACCAGATTCCAGGTGTACAACGAGCGGTACTTTTAATACCAACTACTGAGACTACAAGAGGTGACTTGGCACCCGATGTGTCGCATACTAGAACTGGGCTAATTGGAGCTCTAAAATTCAATGAATGGATTATGGACACTACAAGTTTTTCCTTCATGGTTAGTCCAAACCAGGAGTGACCGGCCGGTTCTCCAATACAAAGCGACCAGGTGAGCCTTCCTTTGATTAGTGACAAACTGAAATTACTAGACACTAAATTACTGAAACTTAAAAAACTTCAATTAGAGGTTTCATACTTCAATACTTGTTTGGAACAACACATAGTCCCGAAAGGGCTAAGGCATTGTCAATACCCGACAGGCTTAGTAGCCGACTCTTTGTTTCATTTTGAACTAGTATCATTGTTCGACCAGCAAGGGTTTGACCTTATGAAACTAATGGTAAAACATTATAAGATTTATATCGAGGCCCTCACTAAAGAAGTCTCAGACTTGAATGATATCATTTTGGCACACTTTGACTTCCCTAGGTACAAATATGATTATGAGAGATGCTTTTATAGCATTGACCAACTTCTTCAGAAACTTAAACAGAACAAAATGAAGAAAATACAGAAGGACAAAAATGCATATGACAACAGTACAGCATATCCAAAACCATCTGTCTCTCAGGTTGGCTTGGCATTTTCCACTGTTCCAAATGCACAGATGGACAATAACAACGATTCGGTGCCTATGGTCACTACAAATACAGTATCTGGTGTAAGCCCAGTAAGGCATAGTGAACGCATTCGTAACCAGAACCAGAATCAGAATTCTGGTTTCCAACAAAATCAAGTCAATGACACGACTGGGTGTAACACTAGGTCTAATTACAACAATCAAAATTTTCAGGAAGGTTACCGGACAGGGGCAATCCCGAAGAAGAACCTGAATCACAATCAAAAACAACAAAGGATCAAATGGAACAACAGGTTCAGGAAGTGATTATAAATGAAGTTCCAACTTTAAACATTATTGAAAACCAAACAGGGGATTTCAAGGTTTTCAATTTTTCTTCTATGAGAATTGATCCCGAACTGGTGAATTTATTGGCTAGGGGTTCTACTTTTGTTCCGAGTCAACCTCCTGATATTGTCAAACTTATTTTTGACTTAAAATTGTACGTAAGGAAACTGAATTTAGAAATACTGCTAGGCAGGTCAACTGAACACAACAATAGACAACTGAGAGTACCCAGCACATTTAACCCTCCATTACACCCTACACTCAAAAGTTTTGAACAAGTTTGTGAACTTGATTTTAGACACCATTGTACAAATAGGAGGTCATTGAATAGAAATGGTAATATTACATCTACTGACAAACAACTACTTTTGTTACTCAAAAATTCCCCTGTCAGGGTACTGAAACCTGACAAAGGTGGGGGGGTGGCTATCTTTGATATTTTTGACTATAATACAAGGATGGCCTCCCTATTAATGAGTGATGCTTACATGGTAGTTTCACTTAATGAAGTTAACACAGCATACAACCGTATTAGAAGTTACTTCAACGAGTTATTTATTGAATCTGTGATTGACATTGATACGTTTAATTTTATAACTTTACCTTGGCCAAAAATTCCCGTGTTGTTTGGTATACCTAAGGTCCATAAAAATTTACAGAATCCACCCATGAGACCTTTAATTGACGGGAGGGGGTCCATTACATATCCATGTGTGAAAGTAGTTGACACAATTTTGAAAAAATATTTGGAATCAGAATCTCACATTTGTAAAGATTCTTAGTCATTTTTGAATAAAATAAGTAAGTTAACTTTCGACCCGCAACTTAACTTCCTGACCATAGACGTTAAAGATTTATATACGTCAATCCCACATTGTGGGATCAAAAAATGCCTTACTACAAGAGATACACACAGTTGAGATTTTGTTAGATATCATCCTAACAAATAATTTTTTTCTTTTCAATGACACCTATTATTTGCAAAAAAGAGGTGTAGCAATGGGCTCACCCTGTGGCGCAAGCTTTGCCAATTTTGTTATGGCTTATTGGGAAAAGACCTTTATTTTTAACAACATTGACCACAGGGAAAAGCTTCCATTTTATACACGTTTTTTAGATGACATTTTTGTCATCTTTCAAGGTGACTCATCAGAAGCTAAACATTTGTTAACTTTTTGAATTCCACCACTGATTTTTTAGAATTTACTTTTAATTTTAGTGCTTCTGAGATTGACTATCTAGACTGCAAATTGGTGAAGGATATATATAACTGTAGATATATCTCGAAAATAGATAGGAAGAAAACATATTCTAATTCTTTCCTTCACTTTTCAAGCAGTCACCCCTTCCATCAAAAACGATCTATTGGGAAGGGTCAGTTGATTAGGGCTGCTCGTATGGTTTCTTTGGATACAGACTTTGAAGCTGAATGTTTATTCTTGAGTAGCCTGTTTTCTCAACGAGGTTACCCAGATGATTTGATTAGATCCTTAATCAGTGAAGTTAACTATAAGAGACAAGTGGGCATTATTGAACCTCTGTTAATGAACAATAGGAACACAGAAGTTATTGAGTACCTTGGGAATCCTCTAGACAATAGGGGTCACCAATTTCTAATACATCCACAAATTTGTGACCTAACCCAAGATTTTAGAATAAGCTTCATCACTACTTTTAACAACAATAGCGAAGCTATTAGAGGGATCTTATATAAAAATTGGGAACTTATTTCCTTAGACAGGTCCCTAGCTTCGGATTTAACTTATGGCCCCAGAATTGCATTTAGGAAAGGGGCAAACCTTAGGAATATAGTTGAAAAACATAAGAATTTTTCATTTAGTAAAACAGTGGGTATGAAGTCATGTGGCCGTTATAGTATGTGTAAACATATTGAGATAGGTGAAACATTCACCGTCAATAAGTGGAAATATTTTCTTAAGGGTAAATTTAACTGTAACTCTAAATTTGTAGTCTATCTGGCTAAGTGTAGTTCATGAGCAGCATTTTATGTAGGGAAAACCGAATGAAGACTCCGTGATAGAGTCTATGAACACACTTATGCTATAGATAGAGAAATTAGAGAATCCCTTAGCAAGGCACACTATGGTTATCACTAACCACAACTTTAAGTTTACAGTTATTGCTCACATAGAAACTAACATTAGGGGTGGTCCAGCGAACTGGCTTTTAGAAGAATGTGAATTAGCCTGGCAGATCAGGCTTAATGACTTTTCACCACCAGGTCTCAATGAGGCATGCAACATAGCATGTATTCTCAAATTAAAAAGCTTAGTGAGATAACGTATACATAAAATCTTTTGTCAATATTAACCCTATTCTCACTACTCATAGTTTTCGAGGTCAGATAATATGTGTGACAGAGTCGGTCACCTTGGTTTGGGTGTATATTAAGTACATTTTAAAAGGTGCGAGTTCATAGTACCTATCAATCATATATTTTTCCACATAGAGCCTGTGAGTACTCTGTTTTTTTATTATTTGTTCCATACAATCCTATTCTGTATTATTACTTATAACAATGTTTATTGGAGTTTAAATTTGTACTAACTTGCACTAACTCTAGTGTTTATCCTGGCATTAGTGTTTTCGGGATGTAACAAAATCTTTTTTAAAACATCTAAACACCTGAATTTGCTACATTGTCAACTTTGGGAGCCAAGATGGAAGTACCGTAACAAGTTTCATTGAGAACTTTTTCAGAACGTGTACTAAGTGCAGTTCTATCATTGGTTCCTTACTAATTTTGTATTCTATCTTTACTATTTTAAAAAATATTGTTTTTAACATTCAAGTAGAATTGATATTTTAAAGTCGACTGACAAGGTAACCGGTGTTTCAACATTTGGGAACTACATGTTTGGTTCAGCTGACTGGTTTATATTGATCATGTGATTTTTCCTATTTAATTCATTTGTGTTTGTAAGTTCTTGTCTGATGAAGTTGCCGTATAGGCGGCAACGAAAAGCGCTTAACTTTTATTGTACAGGAATAAACCTAGTTCGTTTACGGGTTTTGTGGATCGTTTGGCTTTTTAGTGTTGAAAAATGTATCAACAGTGGATTCTGCTGGACAGGAAGGAAACATACATGCAAGTAATAACTGATTAAATGTATATACTGTAACCGAGGACACAGGAAGAGCAGAGGTTAACCAGCTAGCTTACTTTAAGAAAAATAAGGGAAATGTAATTGAGTTAAACCATTAAAATAGTATCCCAAAGTGATGAACAGGACCGGAGATGGTAGGTCTGGAGGAAGCCATTGTTTAATAGCCTCTGTAAAGAAGAGGGGGGAGTACTGCAACTGTTGTATGGCTCGGGGCACTGCCATATACACTTAGATGTGTATTGTAGCAAGTCTGTGCTAAATTCCTGTCTCAGCTTCAAAGGGGGGTGTGGGGAAAAGAGTCACATGACCAGATGTGATGTCATCTGGTAGCCAGCCTAGAGATGATATTTTATATGAGAGATTGATCTCAGGGTCAATATTCTGTATTTTCTCCTGAGCCTGACAGCAAGGAGCATTAACCACATCATCTGCCTTGCTTTATTAAGTAAGTAGGGAATAGCAATTCTCCTAGATTCAGTCAGAAAAATATAGTGAAGCTTAGTTAAGATATTGTTTTTCTTTATTTGCTGAATCTGTCCATCATGGTTATTTTCAATATTTCCTGTGATTTGAACTGTGTGGTTTACTGTAAATATATATTCAGTATTTTCATGTTCTTCTATTATTTATTATTAAATATATATAAAACTTTTATTGTGGCTGGTCTTTTTAGAAAGTATTTAACTTTGAGAGTGCTTATATTTATTTGGTGACACTGTGTGGGCCATTCTAAGAGGCCTAGCTGTCATAGTCAACTACTACCATTTGTATTAGTATTAATATTACTCAGTATAACTGGACACCCTTTGTTAAGGACCTTAGAGTAGCTGATTGTGGGGTGTCTGGTGTTAGTGATAACTACCTTATACTCTGGGCAGAAGGGGGCACAGCAGGTAAATCTATGCCAGCTTTTCCCAGGTGTATGTGTCAAAAATCAAATCTCACAATCTGTGTGTGTGTCAGCTACTTGGAGCAGGGACACAAAGCACTGGTTTCACAGAGAGAGCGCTGGAGGACTTGGCTTGGACATTCAGCTGAGGACTTAACCTTACAGCTGTACCTGTGGGAAGTCTTATTGGGAATCTGGAGGGAGACAGATGTAAAGAAACCCAGACCCCAGACTGACTGCATTCCCTGTGTGCTCTTAAGGAAAATTGGAGGTAATTGGGGAATGGAATAACCGAAAGCCAGAATCAATAAAGGTGAGTATATTTCTTCTACAATTTACAGAGGGTGATAATTTTGATAGTTTTATTCATATATTTAAAAGGGTATGTAAACAGTATAATGTTGATCAAGGACTCTGAGTACGGTTCCTGACCCCCTTACTCCATGGTAAAGCTGTAAATTGTCTGATACTGATTGCTTAAACTATGATACAGTTAAAAAATGTTTATTGGAATGTTTTAAGTTAACACCTGAAGCTTACAGAAAAAAAGTTTTTTGAGCATAGTCACAAGGCAGATGAAAGTGTATGTGATTATATTACTGAGTTAAGCACTTATTTTCATAGGTAGGTGAGTGGGTGTCAGGTCACCACTATTCAAGTTCTGGCAGATCGTTTGGTGAGGGAACAAGCCCTTAGCACTTTGCCTGAGGGCATGAGAATCTGGTTGGCAGACCCAGAGTGCAACTCTGCAGATGAGCTGGAGAAAATGGGGGAGCTCTATTTAACAAGCAGGGCATCGCTGTACAGGAGAGGGATACCCAGTGCTGCACATGGGTCTAAGGAAACCCATGGTAGGCAGCCTAAACCACCCCAATAGAGTCCATCAGTAACAGGGGAAGCCACTATTGCAGGTACACATCCAGGATCAAGGGTTAAATGTTTTAAATGTAACCAGTAGGGCCATGTAGCATATAGATGTCCACAGAGGCAAGGTGGGGAGCAAATACTGGGGGAGCCAGCGAGTGGGAATAACAGAATGCCAGTGGTATGTTGTCTGGAGACAACAGGGGTACCAAACTACCACCAGAGTTTGTATCCTATCTTGTTGGATGGAAAACATGCCACTGACAAGAGAGAGACAGCCTCTGATATAAGCATTGTGAAGCCTGCAGTGGTTAAAGAGGAGCAGTACTTACTTGGGTAGCCCACTTCAGTCAGAGCTTTAGAAGAGATCCCATTCAAATGCCTTTGGCTAGGGTTTACAATGACTGTGAGGGTGGAAAAAAGAAGCAAGCAAGTAGGTGTGTCTGAGGAAAAAATATCAAATCTCACAGTGTGCGTCTGTGTGTGTGTGTGTGTGTGTGTGTGTGTGTGTGTGTGTGTGTGTGTGTGTGTGTGTGTGTGTGTGTGTGTGTGTGTGTGTGTGTGTGTTGTGTGTGCAAGTGTGTGTGTGTGTGTGTGTGTGTGTGTGTGTGTGTGTGTGTGTGTGTGTGTGTGTGTGTGTGTGTGTGTGTGTGTGTGTGTGTGTGTGTGTGTGTGTGTGTGTGTGTGTGTGTGTGTGTGTGTGTGTATGTGTGTGTGTGTGTGTGTGTGTGTGTGTGTGTGTCAGCTACTTGGAGTAGGGACACAGAGCACTGGTTTCAAAGAGAGGGTGCTGGAGGAAATGGCTTGGATACTCAAATGAGGACCTAACCCTACAGATGTACTAGTGGGGAGTTTTACTGGGGACATGGAGGGAGACAGATATAAAGAAATCCATACCCTGGGCTGACTGCATTCCCTGTGTGCTCTTAAGGGAAATTGTACTTGATTCAAAGGGCTTCGTCTGAAAGCAATGTGTGCATCCATTTGTATTAACAGGAATTCCAATGTCAAGAAAAACTTCTTTATTTAACCAAGCAAAGCTTTTGGGTCTACACCTTTTGTCAACACTAAAAATAATTAAATTCAATGCAATTAGATTTTTAAATGGAGCAAAGTCTACCGCATGACTACAGCCAGCCAATCATGTGATAGTTATAAAAACACTCAATATACTAAGTAGAAATATATAATATCTAATGTAAGAATATATAGGAAAAAGCTTTCATAAATATATTCTTATATACAATGTAATACAAATATAAAAATATAAAATTAACACTCTATACAGAACACTTTAAAACTTTAAAATTCAGTATTTGGTATGTTGTAATTTTACCAAAATAGGTTTCAAAGTTATAGCAGTGTTGAGGCCAGGTGGGACATCTGCAGCTAATCGTAATATCCACTCATATTCTTTGGTTTCAAGCAAATTATTCAAGTCACCCCACATAAGGATTTATAAACTACATATATTACTCTAAATTTAAACTTATGACTATTGTCAGTACTCATGATGTGGTTACTCAATGCGTTCTTCTCATTGCTCCTTCGTATGTCTGATTTGTGTTCTATAATTCATTCCTTTAACTTTCTTGTGTTTTTACCCACATAGAAAGAGGGACATTTGACGCAGGTTGCCAAGTAAACTACATTAACACTGGTACAATTAGCTGTCACCTTAAAATTATAGATCACATTTGTGGTGGGGTGTTGAAAAATTTGACTACCTTTACCTAAAATATCAGTACAACAAGAACAATCCATACAATTAAAAGAACCAATTCTCATTTCTAGCTGTGGTGTGTATTTGGAGTTAAAATCTTTATAACACAACTTACTTTTCAAATTTCTCAAATTCCTATATGAAAAGCATGGTTTAGGGTCTAGTAGTTCCTTAACTTCAGGTGAGGCCATTAAAATTAGCCAGTTCTTCTCTATAATTTGTTTTACTAAATGTGTTCTGACATTATATGTCATAACATATCTGATTTTCTCAGTTCCTGATATAGTATTTATTTTAGAATTGCTATATTCATCTTTTGCCCTAAAAATAGGTTTAAGTGTCAGTGTTCTCTCCTTTATAACTCTGTTACTTATTTCTAGCACTTGTTAGTGGTCGTAACCACTCATTAAAAATTCATTCTTCAGGTCTTCCAACTGCGTTAAGAAGATGGAGTCATTTGTATTTAACCTGCTGACCCTATTAAATTGTGCTGTCATTATTCCTTTAAAAACATGTGGAGCATGCATGCTACATCTGTTAATATACCTCCCAGCATGTAACTGCTTCCTATGAATGCTGGTCTCTAGACCACCATGTTTTAACTCTAATTGTAAATCCAAGAATACAATAATAGTTTCAGAGTATTCCATCTTAAACTTGAGAAAGGTAGTAGTATTGTTCAAATAATCCACGTATTCATATAGCTCATTGGCTGTTCCTTTCCAGATGATAAAGCAGTCATCAGCATAACGTTGATATAAACAGACCTTCTGATTCAGAGCATTCCAAGCACTTCATATATATTTTGTCCCCCATTGATGGAGAACAAGATTTGCATACGTGTTAGCCACAGATGTCCCCATTGCTACCCCAGTCAGTTGCAAGTAAAATTCACTATCAAATAAAAAGATATTTCTAGATAAAACTATATCTAATAGCACACAAATATTCTCTACCTCCCTTGCTTACATCACATCCTTGCTAACTAAAAATTCCCTTATAGCTTGTATTCCTTCCTCATTAGGAATGACTGTGAATAGTGACATTATATCCAACGTCACCAATAAATATTCACCTTGATGTAATTCCTTTTCTTCTAAAGTGTCATACCAATTTCGTAATTTCAGAACAAAATCTGTTGTATCTTTTAATATATTCCTACGGCCAGGTAAAAATTGACTCAATTTTTTCTGCAAATATATAGAAATCGTCTCAGTCACCCAGCCTTTTCCAGACACTATAGGTCTCATGGGAGCATTTAAAAGTGATTTGTGTATTTTAGGGAGCCCATATAGCTGTGGGGTTATAGGGCAGGGTACAGTGAAGAAATTAAATAAGCCAAATCTATGTCCCCAGTTAATTGTAAGTCATAAATTAACATATTTACTTCACTTATACATCTCTTAACTTCCATAGGAGTAATAGATTTAAAAGTATTCCCTTCACCTAATAGCAACTTCATGGACTCTATATAGTTATCATGACCCATGATTACCACAGAGCCCCCTTTATCAGCCTGTTTTATAACCAGATTTTTATCATTCTGTAGAGCTTTCAAAGCTAATGACTCCTCATAAGTTAGATTATATTTCTTCTTTTTACTATTTACAGAATATAATCTTCTTGACTCAACTTCACGGATTCACTATACAATCTTGAAATACTGAAATGTCGAATTTCAGTATTTCAAGACTGAATAGTTGAAAACCCACATACACAAAAACCCATAGTCACGAATACCACAACCGTGACCATTCACACACACACACAAACCAGGACATAATCACACACACACACACATACACCTACCTAACTAAACAAACACAACACCCACAAACACACCTAACCTACCTATAAGCAGGGGGGCAAGCCCCCCTGCGATCCCCCCCCACTTATATATTCTAAGTCGAGGTCGCACTAAACACACAAAAACACAAAAAACACCACCGCACACACTCACACACACTAAAATCCCTACCCAATATCCTCAAACACATAACACTTACCTGAAACCCCAGATAAATTCACAAACCGCACCACATGTAATTAACGCGATACAATGATAGCGGCAGATTCGACACTTCCGCATTCGACATAGTGTAGTTTTGAGTAACTGCACTTTCCACTATTCGGTCTCAATGTACTGAAATTCGACATTTCGGTACATCGAGATTGTCTAGTGTATCTGTGTGTGTGTGTGTGTGTGTGTGTGTGTGTGTGTGTGTGTGTGTGTGTGTGTGTGTGTGTGTGTGTGTGTGTGTGTGTGTGTGTGTGTGCAGACATGATTCTCATTGTGTCTGTGTTTAGATATATATATCTATATATATATATATATATATATATATATATATATATATATATCTATATATATATATATATATATATATATATATATATATATACAGATATATATATATATCATTACCTAAACTTTCCCTCAAGTGAGATGGACAACCTAGCATCAGCCATTCCCAACTCCCTCAAGTACCTGGGACTTAATTTCAAACTCAGCCATTGATGCTGCAAGTTAGAGCTCCATCCCTTGGTGCCATCAGGCACCTGACAAAACACTTGCTAGCGTACTGTATGCTGTCACATTGTTCATTGTCTATGTCTGTATCACAGGAAAGCATGGCAACTGTCACTGTTCAGATCAAAGCTGTTTGCTTTGTTATGTAGAATAAAAGGATATATGCACATTCTTTTAAAAACACATTTGCTGCAGCCTTTCAAAAATAAGTATTTTTTTTCATAAGGTATGATCACAACATTGTGAAATTAAGAATCTAACATGTTTAATGATATCAATATGAGTCAGGTATTTAAGATGGCAAATGTAGTCACATATTTTGTTACTTTTAAATATTTTAATCCTAAAATTGTAATATTAACATATTTTTTCAGAAATCATCAAACAATGTCTGCATTTCTTTTACATTTTTTAATTGTGACTACATTTTTCCAGGCCCAACATTTATTTTTTGCTCATTATATAGTGTACCAGACCACAGTTGCAGATTAATACACAGGATATATATAATGTTTAAATGGTCTAACAATTACACCTATGAATAAATGTATACAATGCCTACCATTAGCTCATATAACAGGAATCTGTCTCAGATAAACTTGGGCCTGTGTATAACCTGGTAGTAGCATGTTTTTCACATATAGATTATATAAACTTTGTAAACACTGTATCCATGTTTCAAGAAGAAATGTGGACTGGATCTGGGGACTGACAGCTGTAACTTGTAACTTTTTGGGTCTCTGCTATACAGCCTGCAGTCAGATACTCGTAGGAAAATAAGTACAGGGCAACTGACTCGCAACACCATTTATCAATAAATTACCTCTTAACTTACCACACCTTGAACTTTTTTATACATTAAATAATAAACAAAAACATTACAATTTTAGGATTAAAATATTTTAAAGAGCAAAAGATGAGCCTGCATTTAAGAGCTTCAAAACCTCACTCATAATATTACTGGTTTTAAACATTTTAGACTCTCAATTTCACAATTTTCTTACCCGAACCCAGTTTGTTGTAGTTACTCATTACTTGTTTGGATACTACACCATTATAGTGACTAGATTCTGTCCCATGAGAAAATGGAAACAGTCAATCCAAACTGTGTGATTTCAAATCCAGAGCTCTACCTTTCATATAAAATATAAGAAAATAAGCATCCATTTCTCACCAAATTATCTCTCATGTTCTATATAATGAATATATATATATAGGTTCATAGATTAGTACTAAGCTAACTGCCCTTGCGAGCCATTTTAAGCTTAGCCAATAATCCCTTGTGAGACTCAAACCCTGCACTTTCTGTTTGTTAGGCAAACACCTTAACCATTAGGCCACCCTCCCAAATGAATAGTTTTTCATCTAAGAAAAGAATAGCTTATCTGTCTATCTGCATGTGTGTGTGTGTGTGTGTGTGTGTGTGTGTGTGTGTGTGTGTGTGTGTGTGTGTGTGTGTGTGTGTGTGTGTGTGTGTCTGCATGTGTGTGTGTGTGTGTGTGCGTCTGTGTGTGTGTGTGTATGTGTGTGTGTGTGTGTGTGTGTGTGTGTGTGTGTGTGTGTGTGTGTGTGTGTGTGTGTGTGTGTGTGTGTGTGTCTGTGTCTGTGTACATTTGTGTGTGTGTGTGTGTGTGCATGTGTGTGTGTGTCTGCGTGCGTGTGTGCGTGCGTGCGTGTGTGTCTGTATACATATGTGTGTAAGTGCTCGTGTGCCTGTCAGTCTCTCCCCCTTTTGTTTTCTCTTTTCCTCTTCCTCCCCAGTGCACCTTTGTTTACATAAGCCAGCTGCATTTGGCCACAGTCTGGTATGCCTTGACCCTACATAGAAAGCTAAACAGAACTGAGGGTACTCTGATAGTGACTGTGATTGATGTGAAATGTTACTGATAACGTTTTGATAAGGAAGTGAACAACAGACTTAATGAAAGGATGTTTAGTGTTATACAAACTCTGTGACAGATATTGACTGAGTTGTTTATTCCACACCACTTCCTATCCACCACACTCAGAAGTTACCCAGAATAGTTGTATTATGTTCATACATACAAACACACACACACACACACACACACACACACACACACACACACACACACACACACACACACTCATGCATATAACTAATTGGTATAACAATAGCATGTAACTCTTGCCTTCAGCTGGAATGTGAAATATTACTCAGAAAGATATGAATGAAAAAATAAGCGTGCTTAATGAACTGTACTGCAAAATTCTATCACATACGGTCATTTAGTTGTGCTTCAGAAAAGGGGAGATGTAAGATGTGTGCCCTCTTTCTTTAAATTATTGTTGCCACTAGTATTTTAGTCATGTAGTGTGATTTTCTGTGTACTAGAAAACTTGAAAAATCATATGTGATGAGGGGACTTCAGAATATTGTGTAGAAGAGTAAATCAAGCTTGAAAATAGGGTCATATCTTCAAAAATAGGGACATCATGTGCAGGGGTAAATCAGGACAGAAAATAGAAACATTCCTCCAAAAAGGGACAGTTGAGAGGTCTCTTTCTCTCTCATACCTACACACACACACACACACACACACACACACACACACACACACACACACACACACACACACACACACACACACACACACACACACAGTAACTTGATTTTGTACTTTGCTTAATTTCCTCTTTATTTAAAATGTGTGTTTTTAAGTAGCTCAGATGGTTAATGCTGTGCACAAGTAATAGGCCTCTTTGTCTAATCCTTTGATTCCTGCTGTTTGCAAGCCACATAAATCTGTGTATGTCATTAAAATGTACTAGTGATTGGAGCACCAATGAAAGAGGCACTTTTGCATAATTCACGGACTTGTTCAACAATTTAATAAATAGTAAGGCAGGTCTTAAGTCTGCCATTTGAGTAGGAGAAGAAATTAAATAAAAACACTGGATCTGTTTCTTAAAGCCAACATTTTGCAATGTTTTATTTATTTTCCTATAAATGTGTCTGCACGGGGAGGATTTTTATATCTGAGAAATAATGTGGCTCCATCTCCCCTTTTTACACCAACAACAGTTCAATCAGTTCCCTACAAAACGGTGTCTACAGTACTGCAATCAGTTTCTCTCAACATTTAAACAGAGTAGGTTACACACAAAAAGCATTTGTTAAGCTTTCACTTACAGTGCTTTGTAATTAAGCAGGTCACCATATTGGTCAGCCATAGGGCTCTTTGTTTCTACTTGAGTGGTTGCCTCCTTCCCCTGTAACTGAAGTAAATTGACTCTTACTTACCTTATAGCTTTGGGACACCTTAGTAAACCTTGTAAACTGCAATAGCCCCGCTAAATTCAGCCTCACATTCGGGCTCTCTTAACCCTTCGCCTCCCTGCCCCCAATTCCCTCCCGCCCCAGTACCTCTAACTTTATAGTACTATAGCCACTCCCCCACTTTCTAGATCCTATCTGCTTTCATCTGGGATAAATCCACCCACCCCCATTCTACTACCTACATTTAATAGCACCTATTAGCTTTCATCTGGCATTCTCCCATCCCCCCTTCCAGTACCTTTACCTCACCACTCTATCTTCTGGTGTTGCATCACCAGGTAAAACAGTTCCTTCACTCACTAGCTGAATTACATATAACGATATACTCCTCTTTACTACCCCTCTTGTTCACACCCCTCTTGTTCACACCATACCTCCTTACCTTGTATGAAAACCAGTTTCTTACGGGATTTCAGGTCCCAAAAGGACATACTATCACCCCAGCTGTAAATCCTTCCACCTTCAACCATACTTACAGTACCAGATCCTATCCAACATCTTGTTCAGTCTATCAACATATCAACCCCAGGCACATTAGCTCTAGATTCAAACACTACCACAAACTAATAAACAAATTCCTGAAGTTCATCACCAAGTATAGACTGAACCTAATACTTGGTGGTGATATTCACCCCAACCCTGGCCCACTCACTTCAGATACACATACCCCCTCTACTTGTACTCTAAGCTACAAACCTACAATTAATAGGCCAACTAACTCTCTCCTAGTCTGTAATCTCAATATTAGAAGCATTAATAACAAGGTACATGAATTGCATGCACTTCTGGATGTCCACTCCCCTGAGATTCTCTGTTTATCTGAAACCTGGTTAAAACCTAACACTAAAGACAATGAAGTGTTACCACCTGGGTACAACATACACAGGCTGGATCGTGCTTGGGGAGGGGGTGGGTAGCTGTACTCTATAAATTTGAGTTGAATGTCATCATAGATGTAATACAACCTCCTCAGATTAATAACTCAGAGATTCTTGCCACCAAATTGCAACTTAATAAAAATAAATGCATTAATATCATCTGTATGTACATTCCCCCAGGTAACAATATATCTACATTTGAAGATATCCTGCACTGGTTATCATGTCACTATCCCCAAGAAACCCTACTACTTGGAGACTTTAACATAGACTGGGGCACCTGTTCCTTAGAATCCCCAACCACCCATATTAACCTGCATGCATTTACACAAATCATATCCACCCCTACCAGGATAGGTAAACCCAACCAAAAGAAAGTATACTTGACTGGGTACTCATAAACAGTCACCCCCAACTGTACACCTCTGGTACCCTCCTTAATGGCCTAAGCGATCACCTTCTCACATATGTAATTAAGCACAAAACCATTAATTCCCAACAACCCTTACTCAGAAAGGTTAGAAACAATAAAAACTTTGACCCTGCCAAATTCCAACAAGAACTAAACTCATGTAATTGGTCTATTCTAAAACACCTCCCCTTAGAGGAAGCAGTAGCATACTTTAACAACAAATTCCTTGAGATCCTTGATTTGCATGCACCTGTTCGTTCAAAGAGAACCAAGGCAAAAACTGCACCATGGCTTTCTATAGAGTCTAAACTCAAAATTACCCTTAGAAACAAAGCATGGGCTTTATGGCGTTCTTCTAAAGACCCTCAAGATCACATTAAATACAGGCAATCCAGGAACGAAACCAAAAAAATCTATTTTACAAGACAAAAAACAATACTACTGTAATTTACAGACAGTAAATCAAAATAACCCTCAGAAGTTTGGGGCAGGTTTAAATAATCTACTACATCCTGGACAAACTTCAACCCCAATCCCTGCTACTACTATTGATAAAACCCCTGAAGATGTTTCTGATAGTTTTAACCAATTCTTTACTGAGACAATTCAAGCCCTAGCTAGCCAACTACCTCCTAGCTCCCTGGTCCTGAAAGTAGCACCCCTAGAAACCTACTTGCTCAGCTTCCAACCAGTCGCCACTTCACTTATCCGCATCCTTGATCAAAAAATTAAAACCCACTACACTTTCTGCTGATCAACTCCCTGCCGAGTGCCTACAAAAATCAGCTGATGCTATTGCTTACCCCGTCTCAATACTAATCAATCAAACCATAGTAGAAGCTAAAATTCCCACCATCTGGAAAATATCCTATTTAATCCCACTTCACAAAGGAGGCAGCTCTACTGAATTCTCCAATTATAGGCCAATAGCTATACTCTCTCCATTTGCAAAGATTATGGAAAAATGTATTCATAGACAACTCATGCACCACCTAATCCAAAATCGCCTTATGGCAGACACTCAGCATGGCTTCAGTCCTCATCACAGCACTACTTCAGCCCTCCTAGCCTTTACTAACACCATAAACCATAATCGCAACAATAATTATATATCCTCAGCCCTCTTTTTGGATCTTTCCAAGGCATTCGATATGGTTGATCACCAACTTTAATCCACACCCTGCAAACATTCTGTCTAGATACTGGAGCCCTCCAATGGTTTCAATCCTACCTGAATGGTCGACAGCAGGCTGTCCTCTGGCAGAACAAACTCTCTAACCTTCTACCTAACATCCTCGGAGTACCACAAGGCTCTATACTAGGGCCCTTGCTGTTCTCCATCTTCATTAACGACCTTTATACTGTCATCCCAAAAGTCAGCTGTATCCAATATGCTAATGACTCTACTCTGATTTGCTCAGCCACATCTCCAGTAGAGTTATGGTCAGCTACCCAGACCACCTTTAATACAATAGAAAACTGGCTTTCTGAACATCGTCTGATCCTAAATCCCAAAAAAAACTAAAATGCTGTTATTTTCACCAACACGTAGGTCTACCGCTTTCACCTTTACCATAAAATCAAATGATGGCACAATAATTTCCCCTGACCCATCTACAAAACTATTAGGTGTCATCATAGACAATAATCTCAAATTTGACCTACATGTTAACCAAACTATCAAAACCATCAATAAAAAACTAGGGTCTCTTTACAGAATAAAAGCCTTCCTAACCCCTCCAGCTAAAACTGCCATAGCTCGCCCTCACCTTCTTTCAGCCCTTCTGTATGCATCCCCTCTACTCTCGAATTTGAACAAGACTGTCCTTAACAAACTCTCAATTTGCTACAACCACATTGCCAGGTTTGCCACTGGGCTGCCTTTTAGGAAACATCATTGCATCAATCTAAATCAGCTTGGTTGGCTTGAACTACCCTGCCTAATCCAGTATAACCAACTGATTATGGCCTATAAAATCCTCTATAATCCGGACAATACTCCTGCACTTAAAAATATTATCACCCCTATAACAATCCTAGACCGCTTCGATCCTCTAACAAACTACTAATTCAGACTAGCAAAATTAATAACACAGCCGGTGATTCTCTCTTTGCAAACTCTGTAAGTAGATCCTGGAACTCTCTTCCAGCTGATATTACCTTACTTTCCACCTTAGGTCAATTTAAAACTAGACTCAAACAACATTTGTCACTTAACCGGCTATGTCAATGTATCAAGCCTGGCTAACTCTCTATAGAATGTGTAAAAATCTGTTAACCAGTTTACTGTGTAATTTAATTTAATCCTGACTTGTGCTCAGGATTATCTGTAACCTGTGGAACTTGTTTAACTCGCTTACTTATGTAATCTCTGTAAATAGTCTGTTTGTAATATGTAATGCTGGTATTATATAATGCTGTATCTGCTTACCCTTGGAGCTTTTCTCCCCGGGCCTCCGCTGAAAATGGACATGCATCCAGTCGGACTATCCCAGTCAACAAATGTAAAATAAATAAAAATAAAATAGATTACATATGAACTGCTGACAGGTTTCCATATTGCTTTTCTGCTAATTGTTTTTTCATAAGATGTCTTGAGTCAATATAATTTTAAAGGGATTTTCCTGTCTCAGCTGATACTACTAAGCTTCTGTTGGGCTAGGATTCAGTAACCTTCACTTGTCCCTAGTGTAGTTTGCTTATGTTATATATAGAAGTCATTTCTATGGGGCAGAACCTAGACAGTCCACAGCAGTGTGTACAGAGGGCCACTATCTGAAATACTTCTCGGCTGTCCCTAATTTTACTGAACATCCCTGATTCTGCCTCATATTTTTACCCTGCCCCTCATAATTTTCTTTTAATTTTCTGGTAAATCGCTGAGGATTAATGTCAGTCAATAAAGCCAGATATTATAGTTTCAAACCTTCTGTTATTCAGAAAATGCATATTAATTCAAAGCATATTGTTCTATTAACTTCTTAAGTGAGTTAGAATAATATTAAAAACTGTTCCCGATTTTGGGTCATTGTGTCCCCATTTTTACTGTCCAGAATTCTTAAGCAAAGAAGCTAAGAGGCATGTACCTAGACAATAAGACCAACCTTGGTAAAATAAGAATAAATATTTCCTGGTCAGTCAAAAGGACAAATATGATAATCATTTCCTCTGTTTCTGTTAAAAAAAACAGTGAACTGCATCAAAAAAAATATAAGATACAGTGTTATAGTTGCTTTTCCACAGTATCTGCTCAAATCAATATTAAAATATGAAATACCTGAGTAGAAGGCACACTAGATAAGCCATGCATCAATGAAATGGCATTTTGACGGGTGCTTTTTTATTTTCATTTACATTTGTTCACCAGGGTAGAGCATTGATCAATACTTACCAATTTCAGGCTCAGGTTGTGCTAATACAACAAGAAATAAGTACACGTAGTGAAACTGAGGCACGGAATTAGATAATTGTACAAGTATCTGAAAGTGACAGAAAGTGATTCTGACAAGTTAGTACTTCAAGATAACCTGTTCTTATTAATTAAGCTATAGAAGTTAAGGGTAAGGAGCAGATGCATTAGAGACAGAAGGGACGAGATGGTGACAATAGATAATATAGAGAGAGATCTTTATATTTTTACAGAATGGTTAGGTGCAGATTGTATGAGGTAGGAGAAATGGGAAGGTAAATGGAGAGTCTTTGGGTAGGAATAGTTTATGTGATGTGGTCAGAGCTGAGGTATTTGCATTTACTTTGTTCCTGTTTACGTTGAGGTCAGAAGTAGGAGTAACTGGAGAGGTTTGAAGTGTCTGGTGGAAGGGAGTGCCAAAACAGAAAAGCTGTAGTCAGAGCAGTTTTGTCTTGTTCTGGGTGTTTATAAAAAATACAGCAGATGACTGGATTCTCTAATATACCAGGCAGAGATGAAGTTAGAGCACTTTCTTCGCACGCCAGCCTCTGAAACAGTAAGGCAGTGGTGCTCATTACAAGGGAAGTTGATAATAAAATGACAGATTTTATTGGAGATGGTCTGTAGAATGGTGGTGTCTTGGTTTGAGTTTACATTAAATTGTGGTAGCCCCTAATCTAGTTGTATTGGCAGAATGTCCTTTCCTATAGATGCTCCGGTGGGTAAACCAAAAATGGTGACAGTTTATGAGCCCAGAATGTTACACTGTGGATACTGGATCTTGTTTTGTGTATGTGATTTTGGAAGCTGAGTGACTGATCGAGCCAGCAGTCTAGTTATCTAAAGGAAGTGGTTGTCTCAATTAGGTAATTATGTTGATCTGTAATGCAGAAAGAGGATGGACATCTTGTAAGTACTTGGTTTGTCCAAAATATGATTTTTTTTTTTGCTAAGAGTTTATTTCAAGAAGGTCTGTTTGGCATTCACCTTGAATGTTTGATGTGAAATGCTGAATGTGCATATCACCATGTCATCAGCTTAGAAGAGTTCAATATGTAGTAATCTGAAAGGTCATTTATTGATAAAAAACTGAGAAAAGTAGGAGTGCAAGGATAGAGCTTTGTGGGATACCTGAAGGGTAGAAGATGGCCGAGGGAGAAACAAGTCTATTCTGACTTGAAATTATCTGCCTTTCAGGAAGTTCTGGAAACACAGAGAGGCTTTGGGGCTGATGTCAGTCTCAGTAAAGTGGTTCAATAGAATGGTGTGGTCCACTGCATCAAATTCCCGGGTTAAGTTGATAAAGACAGCTCCTGTTAATATGCCTTTATGCAGGCTGGTTAGGATGACATCAGTCGGGCTTCTAAGTGCAGGCATAGAATCTATGCTGCTTGTTGGACAGTTGATGATGTTTTTGCAGGTATGTGGTGATCTGATTGTGTATGAGGTTTTCTGGGATTTTGTTCAGTGTGGGCAGTATGCAGATGGCTCTGAAGTGACTGGCATTTTTTTACTTTGATTCTTTTCGGATGGGCCTGACTAGTACAGATTTCCAGATATGGGCTAGTGAGATGACTATGTAATCTTTCTAGCAGTATAAGGGCCATAGAGAGAAGTTGTTGGTAGCAGTGCATGAGTCAAGTGGGACTTGTTCTAATAAAGAAGACATTTGTTTAGGATTTATCCCAGTACAGTAAAATGTGGACTGTATTGGGGGGGGATTATTTTTTACTATATTTGCCTGAAGGGAGGGGGGAAGGGAGGTTGATAAATTCCTTTAGAAAGTCAGCACATGATTGGCTGCCAGTTTGTGAGGTAATGTAGCTATATGAGTAAAGGTTGTTTGTTGGGGTTCTACCTATGAGGAAGAGACTGTTACACCCTTGAAAACTCCTGGACTCGTAGAGACTCAGTAAGCATTTCCTTTACTGCATCATACACTGCAGTATCTTGTGTACAAACGAAGCATTTATGCAAGCATGTTCTCCTGATGGAAGCCTATAATACAGCAGAAACACGACCTAACTCTTTTCCTTCATAGAAAATATTTATTTCCTGCCTACCCTCTGTCAGCTTTCAGACTCCACCACCACTAAATATCCTACTGCCCTGCAACTTCTTTTTCCTTCTTGCTCCCTACTTCCTCACTACCTGCCTTCAATAAAATACAGACTCCTTTACTTAATCATGCTGCTCCTCAGCTTATCCTCTATTCATCTCCTACTGAGCCATCTCTCATCCTACCATGACACAATAATAGCTCCAACATCTCTATAACTCTGTACCAAGTACCTATTCATACTTCCTCCCTACACTCTCCACACATAGCACCAAACCTAATTTTTTTTTGTGCCTAGCTATTTACCTGCTGCAAAATTGGAGTGCTTCTAAGACCATCTGGATTACTAAACTGATATAAGTATATGTTTTTGCTCTTGCTCTGTTTCGGTGATATTTTACATTCCTGTGCTGCATTTATTTATTGATTGAATTTATCACTGGTTGCATCTGAATTACTAAACTGATATAAGTATATGTTTTTGCTCTTGCTCTGTTTCGGTGATATTTTACATTCATGTGCTGCATTTATTTATTGATTGAATTTATCACTGCTTGCATCTGTATTACTAAGCTGATATAAGTATATATTTACTCTTGCTCTGTTTCAGTGATATTTTACATTCCTGTGCTGCATTTATTCATTGGTTGAATTCATCACTGCTACCACTTGTAAAGTAATCCCATCTGCTTGGGGTCTATATTAGATACTCGAACATTTAAATGTTCGAATCACTAAAGAACGAACTTTAGTGATCGGACGCTTAAATGTTCGAATATCTCTAAAAAAAGATATTTAAAAAAAAAGAAAAAGTAAAGGGTTTAAGCAGGGGGCAAGCCCCACTGCACCCCCACCCCACCTCCCGCTACTTAAATATACCAACTCTGAGATCGCACTTCAGTGTGCTACAGTGCAGAAACAGAAAATTTCCCATTTCCTACACTGTAGCGCGATCATGGAGTTGGTATATTTAAGCAGCGGGGGGATGCAGGGGGGCTTGCCCCCCTGCTTACACCCTTTAGTTTTTCTTTTTTTTATTTTGTTGTTTTTTTCATTTTTATGTCTATTCGAACATTTAAACGTTCAATCACTAAAGTTTGTTCTTTAGTGATTCAAACATTTAAATGTTCGAGTATCTAATATAGACTCTCTGCTTGTCACTTCAGATACTTTTTCTGTTTGGATTCTGTCTCTATTTTTTCCCCACACACCCTCCTAACTATTGTTTTGTTCTTAAACCTTGGTGGCTTTTGTGTTGCCCGCCTCAACTATAAATTTAATTTTGGACACTCCTCCTAGTTCCATCGCATCAGTTCATTTTACTGAGTACAGCGACATCACTGGGAAGGCCCACCCCCTTATTTTCTTAACCTTGAATTATCTTTCCTCCTGTCTACTTAAAAAAAAATTCAGCTGTGTTTATTGCATTTGTGTCTCTTCCTTCTTTATTACTTGATTTTTGCTTTTGTTGTTTATTTTTAAAGTGTTCAGTTGCATTTATTCTGCTGCATTTATTACTGCCTGTTAGTTGCCTGATTAAACTGTAATTGATACTCCAAGTCTCTCAGTTTTGGTCTAAGGACTTGGGCTTCAGGCCAGTTATTTTACATTAATAAAGTTTGCAGTCTACTCTGTTGTGGGAGGAGGGGATGGCCTCTGCCCTTCTAAGCTGGGAATTGCTGGGTGAAGACTTATTATTCCTGTTGTTCTAAGTGTCTTTGTTCCAGTTTAAGCACTTGGGTTCCAAACCAGTTATTTTACATTAGGAGGATTTGTGGTCTAAACCCTTGTGGCAGGAGAGGATACCCTACACCCTTCTAAACTGGGAATTGCAGTTGAAGGCTCATTGTGTCTGTTTTTCTGAAAGTGTCTCAGCTCTGGTTTAAGCACTTGGACTCCAAACTATTATTTTACAGTGGAAGATTTGTGGTCTAGGCTCTTGTGGTGGGAAGCTGTGGCCTACACCCTTCTGAGCTGGCAATTGCTGGTGAAGGCCTGTTGAGCCTGTTACTCTAAGTGTCTTAATTCTGGTTTAAGCACTTGGGTTCCAAACCAGTTACTTTACATTGGGAGGATTTGTGGTCTACCTCTTGTGGCAGGACAGGATAGCCTACACCCTTATAAGCTAGAAATTTAAATGTCTTAGTTCTGGCTTAAGCACCTGGGCTCTAAAACCAGTTGTTTTACATTAGGAAGGTTTGTGGTCTAGACTCTTGTGGCAGGAGAGTGTGGCCTACACCTTTCTAAGTTGGGAATTGCTGGTGAATTGCTGCTTTATTTAAATTGTCTTTTACTGTTGTGACTATGATTTTATGCACTTCTTCATGTTATACCATAGGTTAGATTCAAACTTGCTGAATCTAGACTGTTTTGTATCACTTGAGCACTAAAACCAGCTCTTCACTGAGATACTGAATAATCTGAGGCATCCCTTGCTTCCAACTAACTATAAGTGCCTGCTTTTGCTCTTATATTGCACATTTAATTTGTATTTGCATTCTTGAATTGTCTGAACTGTTTTTTGCTATATTTTACTGTACACTGTACTAGTTCTGCTCTAGCATAGCCTAGTTCCAAGTTTGCTGTTTCTGGGTTTGTTTTGTAACTTCTGAGCATCAAATTCAAGCCATCCTTATAAGTGAAGGCCTGTCTTCACCCTTGTGGGAGGAGAGTGTTGTGTGGGTCCCATCTTATCGAGGGTCATTGGAGTAGTGCTCAGAGAGAGCATCTTTATTGGCCAGTTTGAGTTAAAAGAGTTATCTCTTGTATTGTTTAAGGCCTGAGTTTGCACTTGTATGTGTGTAGCGCACCAGCATGCACTGCCGCATTGTGGTGGTCACCATTGGTGGTTTAGATGCAAACGTATTGCTTGTTATATTTTCCCTTAACACTTAACTTGTGGTCCTCCAGACATTTTTCACAGCCCTGCTCAACTATAAGGTGGAACACTAAGCCTAGCCTCAGAGGTACCAACAAACCTCTCACCCACTATCCATTCCTAAGTGTGATCTCTTTCCCTAACCATATAGAGTTACCTAATTCTATGGATGGACAATTTCCCACAGGTTTCCCAGCCAGCTTGGTCGACATGGGCATCCTGAGGCAGTCTAGCAACTGCCTCATGTTCACCAACAACCTTCTACTCCTAGTCCACACAAACTCAACATGTGACAGATGCAACTATATTAAGAACCTTAAATTCATGCTCTCTCACACACCAGTTAGTACATATGACAAACCCACATTACACATATGTGTAGGTCCTTGCCAGAAACATACCTAAACACCAGAAAACTCCCAAATACAAACACAATCACACTACACATAATACTTCTTCTGCAGTACACGCTACAAATAATTACTCACGTACCAGTGTTTCACACATGAAGCCCTTAAGGCAAACCACAAAACCAAACATATTAGTCATAGGTGATTCTGCCATGAGACACACAGATCTTCCTCTCACCAGGCTGGATAAGGAACAGGTCATGGTCAGCTGTCTCTCAGGTGCCAGGATATACCATATTACACATGAACTCATGTCTCTCAACAACAGGAACTGTTATGACTCCGTCATAGTGCATGTCAGTGTGAACTACTTGAGATGTACCTATCTGGACTACATGAAGAGAGACATGACTGAGCTCTCTAACTATGTGTCTCAGGCAGGTATGTCCCTAACCTTAAGCAGCATTTTACCTTCCCCTAGGATGATGCCTCAGTACAAACAAAAAATGATTGACTTCAATAATTGGCTTAGTTTCTGATGTCATTCAAAGGGGATCCAGTATCTGTCAGCCTGGGATGACATGATCAACAGAACTCGATGCTTTGCCAGAGATGGTCTTCATCTGTCACCCCTGGGATTTCGGCTACTGGCTAAGGCTCTTGCCACCCCCATAGTGCCTTTTTAGGCAGTGTCTCAAGGACAAAATTCCTGATGTAAAAACTCCATCTAAAAACAACCTCAAGGTTATGCTGCTAAACGCTAGGAGTCTTAACACAAAACTGGACTCACTGGAAGCAGTCCTTACCTTGGAAGACCCAGACATCTGTGCAGTCACGGAGACCTGGTTAAAAGCTGTGGAGAACACCCCAGCCATACTGGGTTACACCTCCTTCCACATGTTCAGACCACAAACTGAAGGCATGAAAACTAAAGGAGGCACTGTATCAATTTTCATTAAAGATAAATACACCTCCAGCTTGGAAAAACAGCATGATTCCCTGGAGATACTTCAGGTGCAATTAACTGTTGGTATGACACCTATTCTAGTCTTTGCCAGCTACAGGAACCCCTTCCATGAATCATGACACCCACTCTGCTTATTTAGATCTACTTGATTCTACCAAGATACATCTGAACTCCATAGTTTTGGGTAACTTTAACTATCCATCCATTGACTGGGCAAATTACTCATGCTCAAACTCACTTGCCCAAAGGTTCTTCAATGTCATTAACTTCAGTCCCTGGAGCAGCTAGTTGATACCCCCACAAGAAGTGCAATACATCCTGGATCTGGTGCTTACCGATATTGGGGGGGGCCACCCCCACTGTGAGGTTCTCCCTGGTGAGATCTGACCACAAATCAGTCTCATTTGAAGTAACAATCTCACCTTCCCCCACAGAAGCAACTACACTAAAAAACTTCTACAAAGCAGATTATAACCTCTTATGGGATGGTATAAATAGCTTCTCTGCCCCTCCCCCCTCAGATGGAACTGGCAACTATGCCAAGTTCTACACCAGTGCTTTATACAAACACCTGTACAACTGCATTGACTCAGCCGTACCTGATAGGACCAAAATAAGCTCATCAAGAAAGAGCAAACCTGCCTGGTAGACAACTGCCATTAACAGACTTTACAATAAGAGAAAGAAGCTGCTGTCTAAGTGTAAGAGGGTGCAAGCCCTAAACTGGAAACACTCCCTCATCAGTTTAAACAAATGAATAAGACTTCTTGTGAAGTCTTCTAAAGCAAACTATGAATCCAAATTACCTTCCTCAACTAAAGATAACCATAAGGCATTCTTTAGTTACATTCACAACCTAAAAGGAAAGGTGCAGATTTGTGACAAACTGGTAGTTAATGATACCACATATACTCAGCCTGTGGACATAGCTAACCTGTTGGCCAGCAGCTTCTATGAAAACTTCACTCCCCTGTCCACACCACATGTATCCCATGACATCTCTGCCACCTGTCCCCTACCTTGTATCTCTAAAGAGCAGGTCATTAATGCCTTCTCTAAGGCCAGGAACACAACATTTATGGGCTCTGATAACATCTGAGGCTGTGTCCTACATGGGCTCCAACAAGAATTAACAACACCATTGGGTACACTCTTCAATCATAGTCTAAGCACTGGCTTCATCCCAGCTGAATGGAAAACAGCCACTGTTATTCCCTTGCACAAGGGTGGTGCTTCTACTGACCCCAGGAACTACAGACCTATTAGCCTGACTAGTCTTGTCTGCAAGGCCATTGAGCAAATCATCATGGACCTTATCAACAAAGATATAAGTAATCTCCAAACACTTGACCTTACTCAGTTTGGATTTGTCAAAGGGAGATCATGCCTGTTAAATCAGGTGAACTTCTTTAAGACAGTCACCAAGGCCCTGGATCAGGGAAAATGTGTACATGCAGCCAATCAAGACTTAGCCAAGGCATTTGACACACACTGTCCCCCACTCAGGCATCACTGAAAAACTCACCCAGCTAGGTATCAACTGTTATATCATTAGATGGATCGCTAACTGGCTCACTGATAGAACTTATATAGTCAAACTAGGGTAATCCACCTCCAACAGTAGACCTGTAACCAGTAGTGTTCCAAAGGGATCAGTCCTGGGACCTCTACTGTTTAGAATCTTTCTCTGAAGTACAAGGAAAAACTAAAGGTCTGTGGCTGACAAAGTTTGCTGATGATTGCAAACTGGGAGTGGTCATAGACTCTCCAAATGATGTTAGAATCCTACAAAAGGATCTTACACAAACAAATGATTGGTGCCAAAGTCATGGCCTTAAACTCAATGCAAAAAATGTATAATCATCCCTTTCGGTAAGGGCGATGTTCCTGCTAACCACCACATCAATAGCAACACCTTAAGTATGCACTCAGTGGTGAGAGACCTGGGCACTCAGGTTGACAGCAGCCTCACCTTTGACCACCATGTCTCCACAGTGGTAAGAAAGGCATTCTATATTGCTCATCTCATAAGTAAGGGCATTGCCTCCAGAAAAAAAGAAGTTATAACCTCCCTGTACTCTTCTCTCATGAGGCCAATAATTGAGTACAATGCCCCTTTTGGCATGTACCTTTCCAAGCACCTACAGCAATTGTAAGCCAATAACACTGAAATTCAAAACACTGAGACCAAAATCTTGAAAATTCAAAACATTGAAAACTTAAAACATTGAATCCCATAACTGTGAAAAAACATACAAAAGCAACATGTACTATATTCCAGCACAACTAAATACAGAAACAAATAAAAAACAAATCATATTACACTTTTTCAAATATAAGCATGGGGGGCAAGCCCCCTGCACCCCCACACACACACACACCCTGCTACTTAAATATATTAACTCTGAAATCACACTACACTAAGATGTGCTATGTTGTAGCATAGCAAGTAAGAAGGGAACATGACTGAGGTTACCTATGAAACTCCGGTAAGTATCGGAGAGATATATAGTAATGTGTAATGTTTTAATAGTGAAGTAGTGTTTCTAAGAGAAGGCTGAGGATATTTTTTTTTACAATTTAAATAGGTGGTCATGAAGCGCAGAATGGTATGTATGCCATTTTGTCCTGTGTAGTGCGATCTCAGAGTTGATATATTTAAGTAGCAGGGGGAGTGCATGGGGGCTTGCCCCCAACTTATATTTGGAGAAGTGCAATATGGTTTGTTTTTTATTTGCTTCTGTATGTAGTTGTGCTTGCATATATTAAATGTTGGTTTCCTATATTTGGAAGTCCGAAGACTGAAAATAAAGAAGCCACGGAACATCAAATTTTTTCCCAGGGAAAGAATTCGGTGGGCCATTTCCGCAGCTTTGCTATTTCCTCCACTATGGTGTGATCTCGGAGTTGGTATATTTAAGTAGGGGGCTATGGGGGCACAGCCCTCCATGTTGGGGGATGTGAGGGTCGAAGCCCCCCATATTAGAAATAGTTTGTTGTGCTCATGTGTTTTGTACTCAGTCTTCGAAGTATTCAGTTTTCGAAGTTTTGGGTTCGATGTTTTCACATATGAAGTATTAACACTTCGATGATGTGATATAGACCCATCTCACTGAGGCCCTTTTGTAAGATATCCACATCATTAGGAGTTTCGATTATGGCTCCTAGTTTGTAGTCATCTGTGAGCTTCATTAGCCAAAGACCTTCTGTGCTAGCCTGTACTTCAGAAAAGTAGATATCAAACAGGAGAGGACCCAGGACTGAACCCTGTGGTACGCCACTTGTCACTGGTCTGAAGTTAGATTTGGAGTCTGCTACTTCCACAGTGTGGGTTCTGAGCCAGTTGGCAACCCATCTTGTGACATGGGGATTTATACCTAGTTTAGTGAGTTTATCTATAATTCCAGAGTGGGGATGTTGTCAAAAGCCTTGGCAAGATTGAGATAGGCTGTGTTAACCACCTTACCCATGTCTACAGCTTTGGTGACTGCTTCAAAGAAGTCTATCAGGTTTAGGAGACATGATCTGCCTTTTACAAACCTGAACTGGGTGGGGTCCAGAGTTTGGAGATTACCAATGTCTTTGTTTATAAGTTCCATTAGGATATATTCCATGACCTTGCAGACCAGGCTTGTTAGGCTAATGGGGTGGTAATTCCTGAGGTCCATGGTGGCTCCACCTTTGTGGAGTGGGATAACCGTCACTGTGTGCCATTCGGTGGGCACAAAGCCTGAGGTGAGGCTATGATTGAACATGGTGCTTAGGTGGGGTGCCAATTCATTTAGTAGTTCATGTAGAATTCAGCCTGGGATGTTGTCAAGACCCATGAATGCTATGTTCTTGGCTTTGGAAAGAATGTTTTTTACCTGTGCAGCCATGATTACAGGAACTTTGCATTCTTCCAATATAGAGATGGGCCCTTTAGGGGGTGAGAGCGCGGTAAAGTTAGCACTGAACCTATCTGCCAGGATGTTGGCAATATCAGTTGGTTCTGTATATTTAGTGCCATTGTGCTGTAACTCAGAGCAGATCTGAGTGTTGCCATTGAGATTCTTGACATAGCTATAGAATGCTTTGTGGTTGTCTTTAGAATCAGTGGCAATTTTGTTTTCATAACTAGCTTTGGAGGATTTTATGAGGGATCTCAGCTTCTTACTGAGGCTGACCAGGGAGTTCCTCCAATCATGGGATTTCACTCTTTTTTGCAACAGTTTCTTTCTTCTGTTGTAGAGTTTGTTTATGGCAGGGGACCACCAGACTGGCTTCCTTTTTTTGGAGGATAGCATCTTGGTTCTGTTAGAGATAGCACGATCCATGCACTCGTGTAAGTGCTTATAAAGTGCATTTGTGTAGGATTCAGCAGTCATACCTCTATTGTCCATCTGCATGGGTGTTGTGAAGTTTGTCACTTCTGTTTTAAGAAGTGTGAAGTTGGCTTTGGAGAAATTTTTTATGGTGGTTTCCCTAATGGGGGATTGGTGCGGGATGTGGATGTCTAGGGTGATTAGCTTGTGGTTGGATCTGACCAACGAGGAGCTGACCTCTAGTGTGGAACACCAGTCGCCCATGTTGGTAATGACCAGGTCTAGGCTATTGCTGCCCCTGGTGGGGGTGTGGATAAGTTGATTCAAGGAGTTAGAATTTATGAATTCCAAAAAACGTTGAGCAAAAGAGTTGGTACATGAGTAGTTTTCCCAGTTAATGGTGGGGTAGTTGAAATTGCCCATTATTAGGGTGTTGGTTGTACCCTAATATTTTCCAGTGTATCAAGAAATGAGAAGTGGTAATCCTGGGGCATGGTGGGGGATCTGTAGCAAGTTACAATTTGGATTGCGGTCTTGCCCAAAGTTACTTGCACTTGGATAAGCTTGGATGCATTATGCTGAGCAACTAGCCTGGAGGTGTGGATATCCTTAATGAATATGGACATGCCTTCGCCTTTAGTGTTTTGGTCCAGTTTAGGTGGCCAAAACGTGTGGTATGACTTATAGCCTGGTAAGTACATAACTTTTGCATTTGATAAGACAAGCTCCATTTCTTTCATAGCAGAACAAAGTGATAAGCAAATCCTTCTGGGTAGGTGTCCCTCCCTATATATGTCCTTAATAACACTGACCCTAAAAGAAGATCTTAACCAGACTATCACAACCAGCTGCTTACAGTGCCTTGCATATCTACTTAGAGTAGGCCAGTGCATGGTGGACAATATAGTGATGAAAGTATAAAAAAATAAATTGTTGCAAAAAGAATCAATTTCTATGTTAAAATATAACACTTTGATTCCTAATGGTTTGAAAACTGAATGTAACTGGAGGTATTTTAATATAATTAAATGTCTGATTGTATTATTTAATATGATAAGGAGATAATTGATGTAAGTATTTAAGGTGCAGTGTTTTCTTGTAGTGTTGTACTCTTCAAAGGCAAGGGAGCCGAGGTGCTAGAGATTCACTGTAGAATAGTATGTGTGTGTGTTGTACCTTTAAGAAGCATTCCAAGGACAGAACGTACATATAAATAGCAAGCATATGCTAGCTTCATAGCCATTTTGAGGGTGCAGCCAGAACGTGAGCATGTGTGACTGTGATAGCTAATTTGTTTATAAGTTTATCTAAGTTACATTTATTAAGCCTCAATCTTGATGTGTTTGTACATAATAAAGCTGCTTGAACAGAACCCATGAATGTTTGCCTGTTTTATCCTGACCAGACAAGCGACATGGTGCCAGAACCAGGATTCCAGAGACTGCTTTTCAGTGTTACCAGGTGCAGTGTTAACAGTAAAGGTACACTAAGTGAACCGAGTACAAAAAAGGGCCAGAAATGAACTAAAGGTAATGATAACTTGCACAAACTATTTATTTGATTAAAAAGATAAAATAGAGCATTACAATGGCACATAATGCATTATTAAGCAAACAGGAGGCACACACAGTTTATTAATTAAACAAAATGCTTAAAATTAAGTTATTTGATAAAACAATTATTAGAAAAGTACATAAGGGGCTTGGAATTACCTCGAAATTGCAAAATGAGCATGTTTAAAGTAAAATGAGCATGTTTAGAGTAAAATGAGCATGTTTAGAGTAAAACAAGCACAAGAAAAGTATAATGGGCATGAAAAAAGATTAAACGAGCAAAACGAGTATAATAAAGGGCAAAAAGGGCAGATTAACCATAAATAAAGGAAAGCGACTGCATGTTTTTTTGGCAAAGTACTGTGCTTTGGCAAAATATACTATTTCACATTGATTGAAGCTATTCAGGGCATAACTAGAGTTATTCAAAGCATCTCAAAGTGCGTTAAAGTGCTTACAGTGTGTACTTATTACTAAGCATTTATTTGTGTGAAAAGTGCAACTATTTCATAAAGTGCAGTCAAAATACAGCCATTTTGAAAAGTTTCTTTTGCTGGGTGTATTCACAGAGTGCCACCATTACAGAGTGTTGCACTGTAAAGAGTTATTTAGCAAAGTATAGCCATTTTGGGAAAGTTTCAGTATGCTGTGTACAGCTTATTCGCAAAGTGCAATTACTTTGAAATGTTTTTTACTCTGAGCTTCTTCTGTCCAGTTTATTCGCACAGTGCAGTTATTTTGAAATGTTTCTTACATTGATAAGAGGTGATTTCTTACAGTACAGTGCTTTCAAGAGTATTCTTGTGCCTGGGAGACTTATTTCACAGAATTCAGTTATTCAGAGGCTTGTTGTGCTACTGGGTATAGTTACATATACTGGCAGAAATTTCTGGCATATGTATAAGTGTGCATGTTCATACAGTTATCAGTTGACTTGGGTTGCATTGTGTTTTACTGCAATTTGTTGGCATGGCAGATGGATTTTGAAAATCAGCACCACTTGTATTTGATCATAATATTGTAGAGAATTGGAGAATATTTGAGCAAGAGTACAATATTATTATACAAGCAGCTTATTCTGACAAAGGGCATTCATTTTGCTAAACCTAGCTGGGTCAGAGGCCATTGAAAGAGAGCATTCATTTGTGCATGCACCAGCAGTATATTAAGGAGAAGGGGAAAACTGTCATATTGTTGTACAGGCTGAATCAAGGGAGGACCCTGAGTGTTTGAAATGCAAATTCAGGGTGTTAGAAAAATATGTATTAACATATGTGAGCAATGCTTATTTTAATAAGGGAAGATTAACACGTTTTTATTCTATATGCAGCATTAGTTCTATTTGAAACTGAAAATATGCTTTCCTGAAATTGTGCTTTCTGACACTGCAAGATGCACTCTGACTTAGTTTGCTAGCACAGCAAAATACATGTTTATGCTTTGGAAATGTACTGGAAAGCAGGTGATTTTCTGCTAGGTCAGGAAATTAAATAGAGAATAATAATAATTTCTGTAGATCCATTCATCATGAACAATAAGCTTTGTGTTCTTGTTGATGAAAAAGTGCACAAGCTGCAAGATAGTTAGATACTATAAACAAAGAACTGCTTCAGAAATCTGTACTTGCATTGTGCTTGAATTAGCCATAGTACCTAGACTTGTTACATCACATAGCAAGAAAGTTATAATTGACTGGTGGTCGTCAAGGCCATCCTGTTTACTGAAAAAATCTTTTTTAAACTTTGAAGAGTCAGCTAGAAATGTGAGAAACATCTGTAAAGTAACAGAATTGTGAATTGGTGATCTGCTACGTCAGTCGTAGTGGGCAATGTCTTGAAAGAAAGGTATAATAACTGTGACACTTTCTGATTTAGTCAGACAAACTCTATAACTGCATTTTATGTCTCCTTGCACAAGAATAAAGATACCTGAACTGAACCTTATGTTTTTGGTCTTTTGAAGTATTTTTCTCTAACATTTTTTTTTTGGTCCTTCGAGCCGGAAACCCTCATTTAGCCTGGGATCAGATGGGCCAGGTGGCATGAAACTGCGCAGGGAAGATACCATATCGGATCTTCTTCATTGAAAGACCTCTGACTAAATTGTCATGCAAAAGAGGCCAGCCACTTTTCTGATCTACAACTGAAGGCGGGTTCCATTTGAACAGTGAGTGACCAATCGCTGAGGCTCAGGTAAGGTGAATCTACTTTTTTCTGTTTTAGATCAGGGACTTGATTGTATTTGTTCTGTGAGAATTTTTAAAATTCAGGGACAGAAATATTGCTATCTTGTCATAGATCAGGGAAACAGAATAAGTAGGCAGGTAGTCTGAAGGGACTGTAAACACTTGGTGGTACCACATTAAAAAACAAAAGGGTTACGTAACATTTAAAAAAGTTAGAACAAAATGGGTAATATGTGCACAAAAACGAAAAGACCCCAAAGCCCACCGTTAACCGAAGACACAAAATATATGCAATCACAGCACGCCAACAACGTTAAATATTATACTAAATGGGTTAATAAATATGAATTTGATGGGAAACTATAAAGATCCTCGCTTATCAAACTTATTAGACAGTTAAAAACCGATTCTAAAGGTCGGGTTAAAAAACAGCGTAAATTAGGAGTTCTTCAGGCACACAGGTGGATTGAGGAAGCAAACCGAAGAGAACAAAAGAATAAAAATTCAAAAGCAATGTTTCTAGACAAAGAAGATAATAACTTGGTTATAGCATCGGCCCCTCCACCCACTCCGGTTTCGGTTCCCTTACCAACTCCCTTACCGGAATATGAAGCAAAAGAACAAACTGACCCACCTCGACGATATCCAGTTGTTCCTATAAAACCACTACCATTTGTTAAAAATCCTATCGAGACTAGGTCTCGAACACGTAATTTAAAAGGGTATATTGAATTATATCAAATGAATGGAAATTCACGGGCTATGAGTGAAGAAGAGATATGCCCACTCATAGAAGTACCAAATCCTCAGGCAGGACAAGAAGGGCAGGACCCAACTCTCTTAGTATACAGACCGTGGACACCGGAAGACATCCGGAAAGCCACAGAGGGAATTCCCCATCCAAAAGTTAATTTTAGAAAGTTCTTAGAAGACTTACAGGGCATGAGATTAAGTTATCACTTAAACGGAGAGGAAGTAGAAAAAGTGGTCAGACAAATAGTAGGTCCAGATTGGCACATGATCAGTGGCAACTGGAATCCCTGTGACGCTGCACTTAGGCCCCTCCCACATAGCAGCGCAGAACTAGACAACAGAGTGAAAGGTCTGACAGACCGAATTTCTGAGAAATGGAAGCCTAGGGCAGACTGGACTTGCATTAATCAATGCATCCAACAAGAAAGTGAAACTGTTGATAGATATTTTACCAGATTATTAGAATGTTTTAACAATCACTGTGGAATGCAGGTGCCTGAAGATCAGACACAAGATTCCCCATATGAACAGCCCTTAAAGAATGCATTTTTGAAAGGCAGTATTGCACCCATAAGTAGTTTCATTACTAAACACATGGTAGACCATCGCACAAGCAGATTACAATCACTGCTTGAATATGCTATACATGCCGAAAGGCATTTTAACAAGAAAAAGAAAAAGAAAGCCCTAGTATTTGCTGTGGAAGATGGAGACGTTTATTTAGTACAGTCCGGACAAAAGGGCAAAAAGAATGCCCAGGGAAACAAACAATCTGATCAGTGATCAGAGGACTTTGAAGGGAGAAAGAAAAGAGGTGAGTGCTTCAAATGAGGGAAAAAAGGACACATGGCAAGGGATTGCAGGAAAAATAAGAAGGCAGCAGTGGAAGACAAAAACGATGAGGGTGAGGACTGACTATATGAAAGTCAGGAATCACTAGATAGGAATAATAGAGAAAAGACAAATGACAATGTGATAGAAGGAACAGAGAATGTGATAGTAGAGGAAGTGCAGGAAGCTACCGATAGTGAAGAAAACAAAATATTAGACCTAGCCTTACTGAGCTTAGAGCTCTATTTGGCTGACACAAAACCAGAAGTGACACTCCTGGTAGAAGGGAGGGAAGTCAAATTTTTGTGCGATTCAGGGGCATCACGAACCCTGGTACACCCCTCCAAACTACCAGAAAATTCAGAATCACATGACTTTATGCTAGTAAAAGCAGCTAATGGACAGCTGTATCGGGAGCCTCTCTCCCATAACATTACAATAACAGATCCTGTTTCAGGATTAACCCAGAAAAGCAAAATTGTTGTTTCTGCAAAATGCCCAGTGAACCTTTTGGGCAGAGATCTTATGCAACTATTAGGCATAGCAGTAGTTCCAACCATGCAGGGTATGGAAGCACAGTGACAGACCAATACTTTTGCAGTGCAAACGGAAGGTGAAACATTGTACTGGTACAGCCAGGACTTAGTTATGACTAGCCCTGGAGCAGTAACTGAAGAGTTAATTAATGTAGCTATCAGTAAGTTTCCCTCCCTTTGCATTGACATACAACACCTGTTGCACTGTACTCTGTATTATTGTAATACACCAGGACCTGACAAAGAATATGAACAAGAATTGTTTAAAAATCATGCAAACAGATTAGTACTGTGTAATTTGTACTGGGACATGAAAGGGAACAGTGTAGTTAGCTGTTCATTACCCCAGGAGTTCTTTTCACTTTACAAATCAAATCTAATACCGCATGTTAGTTTAACTAAAGAGGAAGATTTAAAATGGATAGACCTAGGAGAAAAAGTTACAAAATGGGAAAAACAGACAGAATCAGAACTGTCAGAACAGGGAATACAAAGACAGAAACTGAACTGGATAACACAAACACATCCAGCTGTACACTTGCAGTCCAGCAAAGACAGCTGAGAAGCCCTCTTATTAGAAGAGGAAGAAAAAGCTTTGTTAGACATACCAGAAACTCTCTGGTCAACAGGAAAGTCAGAAGTAGGATTTATTTGCACAGCAGGACCAGTTACTATCACACCAAAGTCAGCATTTAGACCACAAAAGAGACAGTACCCCTTGAGAAAAGATGCAGAGGCAGGTATTAAACCTATTATAGCAGCTTTGCTTAAGAAGGGAATACTGGTGGAATCTCCCGACTCACCATGTAACACACCCTTATTCCCAGTTAAAAAAGCAAACGGAGAATGGCGTATGGTCTAAGATTTACAAGCTGTAAATAACGCAGTAATACCAAGAGCACCTATGGTGCCAGATCCACATACCTTGTTGAATGATTTAAAACCTCAACAGAAGTACTTTTATGTGGTAGATATCAGCAATGCGTTCTTTTCGATACCGATACACCCTGACAGCCAGTATTGGTTTGCATTTACATTTCAGGGGAAGCGGTATACATATACACGACTACCACAGGGTTATAGTGAAAGCCCAATGATATTCTCACAAGAGATGGCAAGTAATTTAGCTGGATTTATCCCACCAAGAGGTAGTCAAATTTTACTTTATGTTGATGACATTCTGCTGGCCGCCCCTACCCAGCAAGATTGTAAGGAAGATACTATAGCATTATTAAAATTCCTAGAAGTTGAAGGACACAAAGTAAGCAAAAATAAATTGCAGCTTTGGAGAAAACAAGTGAAAAACCTTGGATATGTAATATCCAAAGATGGCAGAACATTAGATGAAGACAGAAAAGTAGCGATCTTACAAACTCCAAAACCCCCAACCAAGAAGGAAATGATGTCCTTCCTGGGTACGACTAATTTTTGTCGGAGCTGGATCCCAAACTATTCTTTGGAATCTGCACCTTTAACCGACCTGATTTTTAAGAAGCCTATGGCAGCACAAGATTTAATACAGTGGACACCAGAAGCAGAATTAACTTTCTGCAAGCTGAAACAATTGATAGCATCATCATTAGTTTTAGGATTACCAAATTATCACAAATGTTTTTTCCAAACTGTAGATTGCAAGCAAGGTTATATGACATCAGTATTGACTCAACAGCATGGGGATAAACAACGCCCCATTGCTTATTATTCATCACAACTGGAACCAGTGGAGTGGTCTCTACCCCACTGTGTACAAGCAGTAGTTGCAGCTGCAATGGCAGTGCAGGCTTCAGCCTCAGTAGTGTTATTCCACCCTCTCACATTGAGAGTGCCTCATGCAGTCGCAATCATTTTACTGCAAGAAAAAGTAGCATATCTTTCCCCTGCTAAGCATCTTTCTTGTATGACTATATTGCTGAGCCAACCTCACATGACAATTGAACGATGTACTACTTTGAATCCGTCTACCTTGCTCCCAACTCCTGTGGATGGCACACCCCATAACTACCTGCAGGTAATTGAGCAAAAGACACTGCCTAGAAAAGACCTCATGGATGTTCCCTTGGATGATGCCAAGGTGACATATTACGTGGATGGCTCATGCAAAAGGACTCCTACATGACAGAACCTAACAGGTTATGCAGTAGTTTCTGATACTGAGATTGTAGAAGCAAAACCTCTACCACATAACTTATCTGCACAAGCAGCAGAGTTGATTGCCTTGACACGGGCATGTACCTTAGCAAAGGGTAAAAGAGTAAACATTTTTACAGACAGCCAGTATGCTTTTTCTACTGTACATGTTTTTGCACAACAGTGGAAGAATCGAGGAATGGTGACATCTACTGGCAAACCAATTAACCATGCACAGTTTATTTTAGATTTGTTAGATTCTATTCAGTTGCCTCAAAAAGTAGCTATTTGTAAATGCATAGCTCATACAAAACAACAAGATAGGATTTCAAAAAACAATGCGAGAGCTGACACAGCTGCAAAGCAAGCAGCCTCAGAAGCATTTCTTTTGAACGAGGAATTACAACCTTCTGAGATTTTAGACTTAGAAATGTTGAAAACAATGCAGACACTTACTACACAAGCTGAAAAACAGAAATGGAAAAGATGAGGAGCAATTCTCAAGGAAGGGCTGTACATCTCCAAAGAGGGAAACCAATATTACCATCTAATTTATTTAGATATGCAGCTTTGTTGAGCCATGGGCAGAGTCATGTCTCAACAGGGGGGATGGTACAGTTAGTGAATCGGGTGTTCACTACATACGGGTTTTCAAACTACACTAAAAAATTTTGCCTGTCATGTCACATTTGTAATAAACATCATGCACAAGGGGCATTAAAGCCCAAGCAAGGAGTTTCCCTACACCACCATTTCCATTTCATACTATCTGTATGGATTTCATAGAATTGAGCAAATGTGAAAACAAAAAGTACTGCCTTGTCATTGTGGATATGTTCTTCAAATGGGTGGAGGCCTTTCCGACTAGTAAACCAGATGCAGCCACTGTTGCAAAGACCCTAGTTAAAGAAATTATTCCTAGATTTAGCATACCGGAAAGGATCTACAGTGACAATGGTACACATTTCGTTAACCAAACTATACAACAGTTAAGTCAGTATTTTGGGATTTCTTTAAAACATCACTGTGCATATCACCCTCAATCTGCAGGGTTAGTAGAGAGGCACAATGGAGTTTTAAAGAATAAGCTTAAGAAACTTACAGCAGAAATACAAAAGAACTGGGTGTACTGTTTGCCCCTGGCACTGTTGAGCATGAGAACTGTTCTGAATGCAAAAGGATTGACACCTTTCAAAAAGATTTTCGGAAGAGCTTATTATATACCTCAGTGGAAACCTCTCATGCCTGCAGACCAGGAAGCAGATTGGACACTTGCAGAGTACATGAGGAGTATGCTGAATAACAAACATCTTTTACAGTTTAATTCTGTTTCAGATAAAGACCAAACTAAACCATTCAAAGTAGCAGTAGTCCCAGGCACTTGGGTCTGGGTGAAGACAATCAAAAAGAAGAATTGGACAACACCAAAGTGGGAAGGTCCGTATCAAGTACTGCTGAGCACGCCCACAGCAGTCAAGATTGCAGAACGTTCATCTTGGATTCATTTGACACACTGTAAACTAGTCAAAAACTTTGAACTTGATAAAAATCTTGCTAACACACAGCAGCAGTAAAATGACGACAAGACCTAGAGACAATAGAAATACTGAACAATTTCAGCAGTATATTCAGCAGTGTTGCATAATCATCTTAATAACTGAATTAGTGACAATGTTCTTTTTGCTGTGGCCTTTCTTTTCTTCAGCCACACCAGCTAGACTGAACAAACATGATTCAACACTCATAGACTGGCATCCGAACTTTAACACTTACCAAGCAATCAAATATGTGTATACTGAGACTTTTAATATTTCAAATTGCTGGATTTGCACAGCTATACCAACAGCATACAGGGGATTATTGATGGCTGCTGTCCCCCTAGGGGTCAATGAGACCTGGGAAAACTTGATTTTTGAGACTACACCTGTGAAATCTAGAGACAAAATTGCATTATTTCTACCTGTTACACAAGCAGGAATTGTATGCTTTTTTAAGAATGACACGATTCAAGTAGGTTGGAGTAGATGTAATGTGACTGTTTCTTATAAATGTTATATTAAACCTAAAAATGCTAAAAATACAGAAACAATTTGTGATGCAGACTATGACTCATACTTTGAGTCCTTGCATAAAACTGTCAGTGATATACAACATAATCCTGTTCTTTTAAAGCAACTGTCTATTATAGATAAGAAAATGTTTCATGCAGGGAAGGTGTATATCAATACTAAGGTAGAAAACTGTTATTTCATATATGGGGAAAAAGGCATACAAATGGTTGCCTGAGAATTGGTCCGGCAACTGTTTTTTGGGTTACCTGGACCCGGCCATACGACACACTACAGCTTTGCCTCATGGGAGAATTTGAAAAGTCAGAGAATTCGCAAACAAACCTGAAAATCCAATCAAGAAACCTGAGAATCCAGTGGGACAGATCGTAGCAGGCTGGAGAAACCATAACTCTGTGAAAGACAAAAGTAAACTAGCACACATGGACTTGAGTGACACTATCATATCCTGGGCTGGCATAGCCCCTGCATATGGTGCAGTTAAATCAATTTGGGAACTGAGAAAGCTATCCAAACTTCTCGTGGTCATGAGCAATGCAACTTTTTCTGCTCTTGAATTAATGACTGATGAACTGAATGCAATGAGAACTGTGGTGCTTCAAAACCGCATGGCTCTTGACTTCACCCTAGTAGCGAGAGGTGGTACGTGTGCTTTAATCAAAGACGAGTGTTGTTCGTTTATTCCCGACAATAAACACGAAATTAATGATCATTTGGAAGTGATCCAGCAAGTGTCAGACATGACCAGGCCAGGCCCAAACCCATGACGGACTTTTTCCAGAATTTGTTTGGGGGGGTGGGGATCCATCCTAATGAACATCCTGATTGCCATTTGTGTGGGATTACTTTTGTTAGGAGCATGCATTTGCTGTGGAATTCCCTGCATGAAAAAATTAATCAAAGATTTTATAGACATGTCAGTTTCTGAGACTTTGTATCAAAGTACTGAAATTGAAGAACTGCTGAAAAAGGAAACACTTTCATAAGTTTAAACTGAATGACTCTCTTAGCTGCAAATCCTCAAAGGAAGAGGTTAGGAGAAGAAACAAACTATTTATGCTTTTGAAATAGAATAAAAAGTATTAACAGGGGGGAAATGTTAGAAAAATATGTATTAACATATGTGTGCAATGCTTATTTTAATAAGGGAAGATTAACACGTTTTTATTCTATATGCAGCATTAGTTCTATTTGAAACTGAAAATATGCTTTTCTGAAATTGTGCTTTCTGACACTGCAAGATGCACTTTGACCTAGTTTGCTAGCACAGCAAAATACATGTTTATGCTTTGGAAATGTACTGGAAAGCAGGTGATTTTCTGCTAGGTCAGGAAATTAAATAGAGAATAATAATAATTTCTGTAGATCCATTCATTATGAACAATAAGCTCTGTTCGTGTTGATGAAAAAGTACACAAGCTGCAAGACAGTTAGATACTATAAACAAAGAACTGCTTCAGAAATCTTTACTTGCATTGTGCTTGAATTAGCCATAGTACCTAGACTTGTAACATCACATAGCAAGAAAGTTATAATTGACTGGTGGTCGTCAAGGCCATCCTGTTTACTGAAAAAAATCTTTTTTAAACTTTGAAGACTCAGCTAGAAATGTGAGAAACATCTGTAAAGTAACAGAATTGTGAACTGGTGATCTGCTACGTCAGTCGTAGTGGGCAATGTCTTGAAAGAAAGGTATAATAACTGTGACACTTCCTGATTTAGTCAGACAAACTCTGTAACTGCATTTTTTGTCTCCTTGCACAAGAATAAAGATACCTGAACTGAACCTTATGCTTTTGGTCTTTTGAAGTATTTTTCTCTAACACAGGGAAATGTGCGATTCCCAGACAAATATTACATTAGAGAGGAATTTGTTTCACACAAGAGATCAAAAGCAAGGAGAAACTTTTGTAGCTTATATTGCTGACCTGAGAAACAAAGCTAAAATGTGCAGGTTTGGTGACTTAAAGGATAGGTTAATAAAGGACTGGCTTCTGTATGGTATTAATAGCACTGCAATGAGAAAGATTTTGCTTTGTGACTGTGAGTTAATGCTGAGCAAAGCTATTGAGATTTGTCAAATCCATGGAGTTACAGAAATGCACACAAGTATGCTTGCAAGTGATAAGAGCATGGTTTCAGCAGGCTCCAGAGCAAATGTAGACAGCATGCAGCATGTGGGTAGCAGAAGCAGGCCTAAGCACATGGCAACTGTAACCCCTGTGAGTGTGGCAGGTAAAACACGTAGTTTTCCAGCAAGTTCTAAGACTAGTTCAGTGAAAATGACATGCTCAGTGCAGTACAAGGGTGAGTCAGCAAAACCCAAATCAAGCTTTGTTGTTAACTGTCACAAGTGTAGTGCTAATCATGAGTTTAAAAGAGAAAACTGCTTAGCATTTGGTCAGCAATGCCACAAATGTAAAACATGGAACCATTTTCAAAAGTTTTGCAAATCAAGTAAACCTTACACTGTTATAAAGAAGGGTCATTTAAAAAAGCAGGTTGATTATATAGAGAGCTGCAACCCTACTTTCTACAGAGTATCAGTAATTGATGAAAAGGTTGATGCAGTAGACTTGTTGGCAAAGAATAAGTGTTTTGTACTGTCCAGATCAATGATAAATCCACCGAGCTCAAAGTAGACACTGGTTCAAAGTGTAATGTTATGTCAGCAGACACATTTGCTAAGGTAAGAGCTGGTGAGCAACTTAATGTGGCCAGTTGTGCGAAACTTGTTGCTTATGGAAGTGAAGAAATTCAAACTGAAGGCTCAGTAGTGATTTCATGTTATTTGGCTAGGAACTGCTACAGCTTACTATTCTATGTAGTCCAAAGACCTGTGCAGTCATTATTGGGTCTCAGAGACAGTTTGAGAATGAATCTGCTTTCCTTTACCAAAGAAGTTCATCATATAAGCACATGTCCCAGTTCCAATTTTACTGAAGCTATTTTCTCGGAGTATGCTGATGTTTTCAATGACACGTTACTAGTGTATTTTATGAAGTTAGACCCAGAGGTCAGTCCAGTGGTCAGACCAGCAAGAAAAGTGCTGATAGCTATTCAGAATAAAGTCAAAGCTCAGTGGAATAAAATGGTGCAGCAAGATGTAATTTGTCCAGTTACAGAACTAACCGAATGGGTGTCATCCATGGTAGCAGCCCACAAAAAAGGCTCAGACAAAATCAGAATATGCATTGACCCAAGAGATTTGAACAAAGCATTAAAGAGACCTCATCATCCTATGCATACAGTCAAGGAAGTCACAGTCCTAATAATGATTGCCACTTTTTGTCTTGGATACAAAAAGTTCATTTTAGCAAGTGATGCTTGATTGCAAATCTTCACTACTGACTACTTTTAGTACCCCATTTGGAAGATATAGATTCCTCAGGATCCCATTTGGAATAAATTCTGCAAGTGAAGTCTTTCAGCATGCAATGGAGCAATTTTTTTCGGGTTATCCTTGTGCCATAATAATAGTAGATGATTTACTGGTTGGAGGCAATGGTGAGGCAGACAATGGTGAGGCAGACAATGACAGAAACCTTAAGAAAGTTCTATACAGAGTACATGAAGTGAACTTGAAGCTCAATCCTCTGAAGTGCAAATTCAGACTACCAGAAGTTACATATGTAGGTCATTTATTTACTAACACTAGCTTGTGATCAGACCTGTCCATGCAAGCAGCCATTCTGGAGATGCCAGCATCAGATAATGCTCAGGCTCTACATTTTCTTGGTATGGCGATCTATTTAGGCAAGTTTATACCAGACGTCAATGAACTGACAGTGCATTTGAGAGAGATAATGTGCAAAAATGTTTCATGGTCTTGGCTGGAACAGCACCAGAGGACATTTAAAGACCTTAAGCAGAAAATTGCCACCCCACCTACATTAAGATACTATGATGTCAATAATCTAGTAACTATTTCCTGTGATGCTTCAAAATTTGGTCTTGGTGCAGTTATTCTTCAAGAAGGCAGACCAGTAGCCTATGCATCTAGAACTCTTACCCAAACTGAAATGCAATATGCTCAAATTGAGACTGAGAAAGAACTTTTGGAAATAGTATTTGCATGTTCAAAGTTTCATGATTTTATTTATGGTTGAGATATTCAGATTGAAACTGATCACCAATCTCTAGACACTATTTTAAAGAAGCCTATGCATTCAGCTCCAGTGAGATTACAAAGAATGATGCTCAGCTTGCAAAAGTACAACTTCAAAATGGTCTATACAAAAGGCAAACTTCTTTTATCTGGCTGATACCTTATCCAGATTGCCCAGAAATACAATGGAATAGCTTAATGCAGAGAATTTTGACTTTGGTGTCATGGAAGCGCGTAATTTTTCTACCACAAGACTTGATGAGCTGAGAGATCATACAAAGACTGATCCAGTTTTGCAAAAGCTCAACCACTACATTAATGTTGAATGGCCATCAAAGCAATCTAGTTTACCACCTGAAGTGCAAACTTATTTTCCTTACAGAGGTGAGATGTTGATGGAAGATGGCATTATTTTCAAAGGTCCTAAAATAGTTGTTCCTTCTTCCTTACAATGTGACTGTATCCAGATTTTGCATCGTGGTCACCCAGGTTCCGAATCTACCAAAAGAAGGGTGAGAGGACTAGTATTTTGGCCTTTTCTAGCAAAAGACACTGATAAAGTACATTCTTCTTGTTTGGTATGCAGTAGTACTAAACCACATTTGCAAAAAAAACCACTTCAGCTAAGTCAAGTTCCTGAACTACCTTGATTAACAGTAGCCACTGATATATTCAAGTGGAACAATCAGCATTACTCAGTGTTGGTAGACTCTTACTCAAACTAGTTTGAGATCGATTTACTACCTACCCTAACATCCACTGCTGTTATCACCAAGTTAAAACATCATTTCTCAGTCGATAGTAGTCTACACAAAGTTATTTCTGACAATGGTACCCAATTTACCAGTCAGTTGTTTCAGAAATTTTCAAAAGAATGGGACTTTGTATATGTTACTAGTAGTCCAGAATACCCACAGTCAAATGGACTAGCTGAATGTGCAATACAGAGTGCAAAGCAATTACTAGAGAAGTCAAAGCGTGATAATAGTTATGTCTTTTTGAACTTACTCAATCTCAGAAACATACCCTGTGATGATATACTTGACTCGCCTGCTCAGAGACTTCCATCTAGACAAACCAGAACAACGCTGTCTATCAGTTCCAGTTTGTTGAGGCCTAAAGCTAAAAACAACAGAGCGATCAAAGCCCAACTATTCAGAAAGTGTCCTTTCCAGAAGTCTAGCTCTGATAAATTGAGCAGATTTCTCTGTCCATTGAAAGAAGGTGAGGCAGTGAGAACACAAACGGTGAAAGGTTTCGACTAGATTGGTCAAGTAACAGGTATATATGCTGAGCCAAGATCCTATTTCATAGAATCTGAAAGTGCGGAGTACAGGAGAAATAATAGATATCTTCTTCCTGTATCAGAATTGATATCGCAGCATTGTTCCTGTGATACAGACTCTAGATCTCAGAGCAATCCAGATGAGATTCCTGTTGCAGAACATGTCTTAACTTCTACTTCCTTTCCTGATTATGTTCCTAATGTCCCCAAAGTTGAACATTCAGCAAAGACAGTCTCAGTTGCTAGACCTAGTTCTAATTTCTATGTCACACGATTTGGTCATATTTCCAGACATAGTGTGAAATACACGGCAACCTGTACATAATTGTCTATATGTGTATTTAGTTCTGTATAATTGCTTGGCAAAGATTTATTTTGTATTAATTGCATGTCAATTGATGTTGTCAGTGATGCATGACCCATTTCTCAAAGGGGGAGGATGTAGATAGTGTGTCTGTGTTATACCTTTAAGAAGCGTTTCAAGAATAGCACATGCATATAAATAGCAAGAACATGCTAGCTTCAGTGCCATTTTGAGAGTGCAGCCAGACAGTGAGCATGTATGAGTGTGATAGCTAGTTTGTTTATAAGTTTATCTAAGCTAAAGTTATTAAGCCTCAACCCTGATGTGATTGTACATAATAATAAAGCTGCTTGAACAGAACCCACGAATGTTCAGCTGTTTTATCCTGAACAGATGAGTGACATTCATATTAAAGTTTTTTTGGGTCTATGTTAAATAAACGAACGCTTGAAATGTCGACCGTCATATGGTCAACACCATATGATCGACATTTCAAGAGTTCGAAGGTTGACTTTAACAGCGCCATATGGTGCAGATTTCCCTTTTCTGCACTGAAGTGCGGTCTCGGAGTTGGTATATTTAAGTAGGGGTGTGGAGGGACACAGCCCCCCCTACTCGCACCGTTAAGGTATGTTTTTCTTTTTTTTTTTTTTCTTTTTTTTTTTTATATATTCGGTCTTTCAAACTTAGACCATATGTTATCGAACATATGGTATTCAAAGTTTTGAAAGTTCGAATACATAACATAGACCCATTTTTTTGGTTTGCTGGCTTCCTAACGTTGTGGTATCTTAGGCCAGGTAGTTGCTCCATGGATATCATTCAGAGCTAGGTTTGGAGGAGAAAAGTCTGTAAGTAGCTGAAATTGAAATTAACCTTTCATACTATAGCTAGAAGATTATTACACTTATCATGACAAAAGTAAAAGTGAGGCAGACGTCTTCATAGCTCTTAACCATTCAGGGACAAATTTCAACAGAATCTGGGACAAATCTATTGAAAATCAGGGACACATCTATTGAAAATCAGGGACAATCAGAGACATTTTTAATATTAGTACTATTAACTTGAGACATTGGCAGAATAAAAGAATGTGAATTAATATACATTTTGTGAAGTAAAAGAATTCTATAACTCTTAATTAATCTCATTGCTTAATGAGTATAATTCACCACCTTTCCTCCAAAATTCAACAGTTTTAGGAGGCATTAAGTGGGACAGAGCTAAAACCTGAGTCAGAATCAGGGATGTCCATGAAAATCAGGGACAGCTGAGAGGTATGGCATCTTATCAATATATTCTTGGAAATCTTTTGATCAAGCTTTCTGTTGAAAAAGAAAACAAACTGGTTGTCTTTGAGGATAGTTGCCATCTGGTAAACTGAAAATGTCAGTTGATGATACACATGCATAGAATGGACGAGATGCTCTCTTTATCTCATTACTAGATTTTGGGTAGAATGTTGGAAGATGAACTGATTGGTTAAATTTAGTCTTTTTTGCAACCTTGAGTACAAAAGAAGGGTAAGTGTGAAGAGTGGTACTGCCTCTGTGAACTATCAGGTGGAGAGATTCAACAGGAAGTGCAATGATTTCCTACTCCTTAAATAACTGCCATGAAAATTCTAAGCAAAATGACCACTGTGTATGAAACACTGTGCAGGGTTTCCTCAAGAGAATCTTTTTTAACAGGAAATACCTTTTCTCATGTAGAAATTTTCATTTTTTGGCTGAAAACTAACTGTTAAGGAGGAATTGTCTGAATTTCAGTATTGTCCTTTAGGATTTATGTATTTTTACTCTCCAGATTAATTTGCTGAGAAAATATTAGTACCAATAATGAGCAACTTTGCAACTATACAAACAAAGTCAACTCTGAGAAAAGACATTCAGCAAGTGATATAAAACTACATGTATGAGGAACAGACCAAAAATATGAGGCAAAAATATGGACATTCTGCAAAAATTCTGGACAGCTGAGAGGTATGACAGGTACAGCTGCATAGAAGGATATGCTGTATATAACATCAAAATGAATGCTTCTTGAAGTAATATGATAACATGAATTGACTACAATTCTGACAAGTTATTTTAATTACACAACTGACACTTTACCAGATTCAAGATAAATAAATACAATATCCTAAGTATAAATACAAAATAAGCTAAATGTGTGAAAACATGATTGGTTAGAAATACAGTGTTTAAGAATTGTTTAAATAAAAACAATTACAACATATAAATCTGTGAAATACAATTGTTGCATTTGATTGTTTTTAGTATGATACTAAATAATAAAACTTGTTCTAAGCCTTATGTATCTATATTATACAAATGTTAACATTCCCACTACATACTTGCATTACATGATAAACTGTTCCTTTCTGAATTTAACAGATGCAAAGAAAAACAAAATACTTATCTTTCAAGCAAGGACTACTTCTTTTCTGTTAACTTTGTTATCTGTTAGGTGGGCTTATATTAGGACCCTTTTTAGCCATGACCTGAGCACAGAGACAAATACAATAAGACACAGCATGACACAAACTTTTACACTGCAAATCATGGGAAACAGAATTCTGTTGAATTTTTACATAGGTTCATAGGTATGTACTAGGCTATTGGCCTTGGAGCCTTTACAAGCCTAGCCCATAGGGTTACCTTAGCATCGTGCCACCCGACCTTAGTTCCCAGTGCCTCGGTTGAGTAGAGCCACTGGAATGATCCCCGGGGGGGATTTTTTTATTTCCCATCCACTCATCAAGATTTTTCTTGAAGAGGGCCAGTGAGGTGCTCTGTTTGACATGTATGGGAAGTCTGTTCCATAGCATGGGCAGTCTCTGGGTTATGAACCTGTCCCTCCAGCATGTTCTGTTGATTGTGGTAAAGAGGTTGAGGGCTCTGGAGCATGTGGTGCGGAGGGATTGAGATTTCTTTAGATGTAACATTTCCAACAGAGCTGGGTCAGACATGGCTTTGTAAGTCAAGCAGAGATCGCCCCTAAGTAGGCGATATGAGACAGAGAATAGTTGGAGTTTTTTGAGTCTGTCCATATAGGACAAGTGTTTAAGGACTAGGATCCTCTTTGTGAGGTACTTTTGTGGCCTCTCCAGTTGTTGCAGGTGTCTAGTGAGGTACATGCCAAATAGGGCATTGTATTTGATGACTGGCCTAATGAGGGAAGAGTAGAGGGAGACAATGACCTCTTTCTTCCTCGATGCAAAACCCTTAGTAATGAGATGTGCCACATAGAAGGACTTTCTGACCACAGTGGCAATGTGGTGGTCAAAAGAGAGGTTGCTGTCAACCTGTGTTCCCAGATCTCATATAACACCTTCTGTGATCAGTGGAATACCATCAATGTGGTAATTAATGGGAACTAGGTTTTCCCAAAGGGGATAACAACACATTTGTTGGCACTGAGCTTAAGGCCATGGGTCTGATACCAGTCGTTTGTCTCAGTGAGGCCTTTCTGTAGGATGTCAACATCACTTAGGGAGTTAATAATAGCTTCCAACTTGCAATTGTCTGAAAACTTTGTCAGCCAGAGTCCCTTTGTGTTGGCCTGGACTTCAGAGAAGTAGATATCAAACAGGAGAGGACCTAGGACTGAACCCTGTGGGACTCCATTTGTGACTGGTCAGCAGTCTGACTTGGAGTCAGCTACTTTCACACTGTGTATTCTATCTGTGAGCCAGTTTGCAACCCACCTAGTGATATAGGGGGTTGATGCCTAGCTTAGTGAGTTTTTCTATGATTCCTGAGTGGGGAATGGTATCAAAGGCCTTGGCCAGATCAACGTAGGCTGTATGAACCACCTTGCCTTCATCCACACCTCTGGTGACTGACTCAAAGAAGTCAACCAAGTTGAGCAGGCATGATCTAACAGTCACAAAACCAAACTGTGTGGGACCCAGAGTTTGGAGAGTCCCTATATCCTTGCTTATTAGGTCCATGATGATGCGTTCCAGAACTTTGCATATCAGACTCATCAGGCTAATGGGGCGATAGTTCCCAGGGTCATAGGTTCATAGGTTCATAGGTTCATACTAGGCTATCTGCCCTAGGGAATTTATAAGCCTAGCCAGAGTGTGTTTGGCTTTTGCCATCCATTTTAAATTAATTTTGCTATGCCCTTTTTCAAGGTTAGTATACTGTGCCTCTGTCTAACAGTGACACAGAAGTGATACCCGGGGTAAACCTACGATCTCCCATCCACTCATCAAGATTCCTCTTGAAGAGAGTCAATGAGGGACTTTGCCTAACCTGGACTGGGATTTTATTCCACAGTGAAGGCAGCCTCTCAGTTATGAATCTGTCCCTCCAGCATGTCCTATTTATTTCAGTGCTGAGGTTCAAGTCTCTCGAGCGCGTAGCTCGATGGGATTTGGATTTTCTGAGGTGCAGCATGTCCATTAATTCCAGGTTGGACATGGCTTTATATATCAGGCACAGATCGCCTCTGAGCAGGCGGTATGCCACTGAGTAGAGCTGGAGTTTCTTTAACCGGGCAGCATATGGCATCTGTTTGAGCCCTTTGATCCTCTTGGTGAGGTACTTTTGGGGTCTTTCCAGTTGCTGCAGGTGTCTGGTAAGGTACATCCCAAAAGGGGCATTGTACTCAATTATGGGCCTGATGCGGGATGAGTAAAGAGGCACGATGACCTCCCCTGATCTAGATGTGAATCCCTTCATGATTAGGTGGGCTATATAAAATGTTTTTCTAACCACTTTGGCCACGTGGTTGTCAAATGAGAGATTGCTATCAACTTGGGTCCTCAGGTCCCTAATTACTTCTTCTGTACTTAATGGATTACCACCTATGTGGTAATTTGTGGGCACTTTGTTTTTGCCAAAGGGGATGACTATACACTTTTTGGCGTTTAGCTTGAGGCCATGGCTCTGGCACCAGTTGTCTGTTTCTATGAGGCCCTTTTGGAGGATGCGCCCAGTTTGCAGTCATCTGCGAACTTGGTCAGCCACAGTCCTTCCGTGTTGGCCTGTACCTCGGAGAAATATATACCGAACAAGAGAGGTCCCAGGACTGAGCCTTGTGGGACGCCACTTGTAACTAGTTTGTAGTCTGACATTGCTCCAGCAATTCTAACCATGTGGGTTCTGTCCTTGAGCCAGTTTGCAACCCATTTAGTGACATAGGGGTTTATATTTAAGCTGGTGAGCTTATTTATAATGCCCGAGGGTCTGTAGTCACTCCTCCTTTGTGGAGAGAGATGACTGTAGCAGTGCGCCATTCGGTAGGGACAAAGCCTGAGGTGAGGCTGTGATTGAACAGGGCACACAGGTGAAGTGTTAGTTCACTCTGTAGTTCATGTAGAACACAGCCAGGGATATTGTCAGGTCCCATTGAAGCTGTATTCTTGGCCTTGGACAGTGCTGTTTTAGACTACATAGAGGCAGTTGCATCCAGACATAACATAAAAGAGTTATGTACACTGTAATCTTATGATGCAACAGAATTACACATTAGAGCATCTCAGAAATATATTGAATATTAAAACATAAATATGCATTATATATGAGATAAGAAATAAAAGGAAAGAGAAGAAAATGTTTTACACAATCCTAAGTTTGGATATTTATGTTTGCTTATTTGTCTGCTCTAGTGTGAGTAGTATTCATGTGTATTAGTGATATTTGTGGGTTTCATGCACTTATTCATGTGTATTAGTGATATTTGTGGGTTTCATGCACTTCTTCATGTGTATTAGTGATATTTGTGGGTTTCATGCACTTTGTTAAGTATAGGATGCCTATCACTGGTCCCTGCAGCATAAACAGACATCACATGTATGAAAACATAAATGGACATCATATTTATGAAAGAGTTACACACACACAATATCTTACACTCTGGGTAGAAAGAGTAAAATATTTGGAACACAAGATTCTAGTTCCTGGAAATGAAAAAAAAATAAAAGTGAATTAATTGAGGACAAACTTATTGCAAGTTCAACTCATCAGGTTTTCCCCTTCCCCAAAGGCTGTACAACCCCAGATAGTGTTTATGTTGGTAAGGGAATGTGGTAGTGAAATCCCCCATAGCACAAGTCAGGGGGTCACACAAAACTCCAAGATGTACCAGTTTTGTTAGGGGCAAATCTTGACTTTAACAAGTTTGTCTTTGACAGATAGGATGACAACCTTTGTTTTGAATGTGAAATAGTTAAGAAATAATGGAATGATATACAAGAGTTTGGACAATCATTACAGAGTCATACATTTATTTTACCTAAATATTTAATTTTATTGAATGTCTCCATTCCAGCTACTGCTGTAACTGATCAGAAAAAAATTATTATGAGCAATTATTTTAGCAGTAGCTAGAAAAATGCGACATGAAATTGGAAAAATATGTCTCCCTCATTTTGTGATGTGTTGTTTATAGAAAGAAGGTACTGTTTATGTGCAATGTAGAGCAGAAGTAATTCATTTTAAAGAAATACCAAAGCAGGAATATTATTGAAGAAACATTAGGATCACATTTTGAATAAATCATTTTGAACAGACTTTTATATATTCTAAAATTCATGTTATGGTGATAATGGCTGAGTAGTTGACTTAATATAGACTCAGTTTCCAAAAAATGGGGATAGTACTGCAGAGAGCTTCCATTGTCCTGCAACTTTATGCTGAACCTGCCAATCATAGGACTCCATGCTGAAATTCCTGCACAATATATAGTACACTACAACATGCAATGGTAATCTTAGAGACTGGGCAAACTCTACATCAGCACCCTGATTGGAGAACAAACGTTCTCCAGCAGGGTATTAATGTGCAAGTAATGCCCACTGAAAAATGAGTCCACCACTTTACAGCAGCATATCAAGCTGCCGTGAAGCTTGGACTGCAAAAAAACTAATAGCCGCCATTATTTTATACTCGCTAAGCAGCGCTTTTGCTGTTTAGCGAGTGTAAAAGAAATAAACAGAAAAAAGTGTGTGTCTGTGTGTGTCTGTGTGTGTGTCTGTGTTTATGTTTCTGACTGCGTGTGTGAGTGAATGCATGTATGAAAGCAGAGGAAATTGTGTGTTAGAGATCGATAGAGAGACTGACAGCTATCTTGTGTGAGTGAATGCATGTATGAAAGCAGAGGAGACTGTGTGTGTGAGAGCGATCGAGAGAGCGTGAGCGTGATCTTGTGTGAGTTAATTTGTATATGAAAGCAGAGGAGAATGTGTGTGTGAGAGAGATCGAGAGAGAGTGAGAGCGGTCTTGTGTGAGTTAATTTGTATATGAAAGCAGAGGAGAATGTGTGTGTGAGAGAGATCGAGAGAGAGTGAGAGCGGTCTTGTGTGAGTGAATGCATGTACGAAAGCAGAAGGGACTGTATGTGTGAGAGATCTAGAGAGTGAGAGCGGTCTTGTGTGAGTGAATGCATGTATGAAAGCAGAAGAGACTGTGTATGTGAGAGATCGAGAGAGAAAGAGTACGTTATCTTGTGTCCAAATTTTCACAGGATTTCCATATTTTTTCCTCATGTTTTTTGTTTGTTCCTCATAAAAGTAGTGTTTTTCTGAAGTTTTGTGGTAAATCATTGAGGAGTGAATTCACTAAATAATGACAAGCATTTGAGTTTAATGCTTTATATCTTTTAGAAAATGCATTGCAATACAATACCTTTTTATTCTAGCAACTTTCTAAGCAATATTTAAAATTGTCCTCCTATTATTTTTGGCTTTGTCCAGATTTTTTTGTGCCAAGCATTTGAGAGTTATGCTTGTGTGAAGAAATGTGAGTATGAAACCAGAGGAGATTGTGTGTGTGTATGTGTGAAAGTAGAAGATACTGTGTAAGAGACAGAGAGAGAGATAGAGTGAGAGAGAGAGAGAGAGGGGGGGGAGGGAGAGAGAATGGGCTCTCTGTAAAATTGTTGTGTTTTAGTTATTTATTTTTTAAGTATTATATTATTTTGTATATATTTTTGATGTAAGATGCTACCTCCAACACCATTAACATATACTACAGAAAGTTTGAAATATTAGGTGGAGGAAAGTCAGGCCTCATAACACCCCTGGACGGGTGTTAATTTATACATTAACACACACCCTGTTGAGCATTATTGCTTACTTCCTATACATGGCATAGTCTGTACTGGCCCAGTCTCAAAACATGGCTCCACCTGTAAGTCAGCTGTAACAGACAAGGCCTACTCCACAGTGCCATCTATATGTTGGCTGTACTACCGCAGCCATAAGAGACAACACTTTGTCAAGCATGCAGTAATACCACTGACATTGCATAGGTGACATACTTTGATGGTATGCAACTGTGTTGCACTCACTCTTCTTTGAAAAACTTCATTTAAAATTGTCCCCTCTGTACAATAAAGATTATTATAAATGTGCATATGCTTCTAGTTGTAACCCAGCTGATGATTCAGTTGACTAACCATGTGAACTTCTTCATATATATTTACAGTGTTAACACAAGGTACCTGGTGACATACAGGCAGAGAGTTTTTCTGAGTTAGGAAGGCCACCTGACTTCAGTGGGCTAAACAACTTCTTTATAAATATACACTGGTATGCTCTACCAATGTATATTTTCAATATTGGCGTAACATGAAAAGATTTCCTGCGCGTAGAGCAGTTGCCCGGTTCCAAAAGTAACATAAAGCAGAAAAAACAGAACCAGCAAAACGTGGATCCTGAAAGCAACAATTTATTGTGACAGGTTAAAAAACCTACACATATGCAACACTTTTGCAACAGACCGGTTTCGGTAGGATATACACAACCTTCTTCAGTGAAAATAAGCAAAGCAAAAATGTGACATAATATACAGAGGTTACAAAATGCCCATTGGTTGATTCAAAAATTATCATTAAGGCCAGGTGGGAATAATCCCCCCAGTTTGATAATCCATTTATTTTCCTTAGTATTAAGAATTGAATGCCAGCCTGCTTTATTTGTCCTATTCCCTTGTATAATGTCAATAGCCATGAATGCAAATTTGGCAGTAGTGTGTACCAAGGAGTGTTTGTATAGAGCATTCATTATCTTATTTGTACTAATATTGCTAATGTGCTCTGTGATTCTGATTCTGAGTGGCCGAGAGGTCTGTCCAACGTAAAAAGCACCACAGTGACAACTGGCCAGATAGATAAGCCAGTCACTGCTGCAGTTGGCAAAAAAATTTATGTCATAGACCTGAGAACAATTCCGACTGGAAAATTGTTTTGATTTGATGATTTTGTCACAATTGGTGCAGTGTCCACATGGGAAGCAGCCTATGAGTGGATCCCCTGAAAGTGTGGTTTGTTTAAATTGCATATGATTGTGCCTGCTGCCATGCTTGAAATGATTAAAGAAACCCCCTAAATTTTTTCCTTTCCTAAATGAAAATTGACATCGGTCTGGAATAAATTTAGAAATATCAGAATCATATTGTAAGATGTTCCAATGGTTATTAATGCTGTCAATTAATTGGTTTGAATTCCTAGCATAAGTGGTGGTGAATCTTAATGTGGTGCTTTTGTCAGAAATATGTTTCTGATACTTGAGAAAATTGTTTCTGTTAGAAAAGTTGGTCATATTACTGGCACTGGACACCTGGCCCATAGGATAACCCCTGGACCTGAATCTTTCAGTAAGATCCCTCCTATGATGTTGAAAGGCATTATCAGTGGAACAAATACGTTTGATGCGAATCAATTGTGACTTGGGGATATTGCGTATGACATGAGGGGGATGAAAACTGGAAGTGTGTAAAATGGTATTGTATTCAGGATGTTTCCTGAATACTTCTGTAGATAATGTATGGTCAGGCAATTTGGTAATAGCAACATCCAGAAAAGTAATTTTACTGTAATCATAATGTACGGTGAATTCCAAACCCCAAATGTTGTTATTTAAGTAGGAAATTAAATCCATTAGACCTTGTATATCACCTCTCCAAACCATCCAGCAATCGTCTAGATAACGGCGTCAAATGTCAATGTGCTCCAAAAAAATGTTGTTCCGGGAGTTGTAAATTATATGATGTTCCACAAAAGCCATAAAAAGGTCAGCATAAATGGGAGCGAAAGAAGCTCCCATAGCTGTTCCCTTGACCTGCCAGTAACATTTGTCTTGATAAAAAAAGACATTGCTGGTTAGAACAAATTTGGCTAGTTCAACCAGAAAGGAGTTGAAAAGGGGTTGATATAAACCAGCTTGGTCTAACCAGAAGGACAAAGCCTCCAAACCAAACTTATGGGGAATGTTAGTATACAAGGAACAAACATCTAAAGTGCACATTACCCAGTCCTCTTCCAACTGACTGTCAGATATGATGTTAAGAAACATGGTGGTGTCATGTATACGTGATCGTACAAGACTCAACAGAGGTTTCAAATGCTGAGTAAGAAACAAAGAAAGGGGTTCTGTGATGTACCCTCTACCAGACACAATGGGACGCCCAGGGGGATTAACAAGACTTTTGTGGGTTTTGGGTAAGAAATATATATATTGTGGAGTTGAATCATGGACAATGAGTTGTTGTGCAGTGTCCTCTGTAATGATAAATTCATCCTTAGCCCAAAGAATAAAGTCTTCAATCTGTTTCTGAAACCTGGATGTTGGATTAATTGTCATAAGTGAATAATACTTTTGATCAGACAATTGTCTGGTGGCTTCCTTATCATAGTCAAGCCAATTCAAAATAACCACGGCACCCCCTTTGTCAGCTGGAATGATTACAATATTTTCATTTTTCTGTAACTCAACAATAGCCTGCCTTTCGGCTAAATTTAGATTTTACGATCCAACTGACTTGCCAAGCAACAGGAAATTGATTGAGATTCCTAGGCAGGGTCCTTGGCCAATCCAGAAATGCTTGACTTCCATGCCTCTGGCACAAATGGGCCAACTGGGTATTGGTAGTGGAGCTATCAGACAAGACCCTTCAGGGAGCAATATGAAAAAAGAAAACAGAATTTTGTTTATCAGTTTTTTTCAATAATGTAAGTAGTTTCATCCTTAATTTGATTTTGCTATCTGAAATGAAAAATCAATAACAATATTTAGAAAACTGAAGAAACTGCTGCATAAATAAAGTTTTCCAAGAAAGGTATTTTGAGTCAGCTGAAACTGATGGTTTGAAGACCAGTAAGATCAATTTTTTTCCATCATGAAGTAAGAGCCTTGTGGGAGCCTTTGCTGAAAGTCTAAGTAAGAAGGCATTCTTCAGAAAGGCTTCACAAACTTTTACTGAAGTCAGTAAAGAAGAGGTGAAGCCAACATGGAAATTGTATGTGGCTGCTCAATGTACTTCAACAGGAGAGGAAGTTGCACAAGGCCAAAGTCATTCTCATAGCTTCTTGTGTGTGTGTGTGTGTGTGTGTGTGTGTGTGTGTGTGTGTGTGTGTGTGTGTGTGTGTGTGTGTGTGTGTGTGTGTGTGTGTGTGTGAGAGAGAGAGAGAGAGAGAGAGAGAAAGAAAGAAAGAGACAGAAGAAGGGACTGTGTGTGTGTGTGTGTGTGTGTGTGTGTGTGTGTGTGTGTGTGTGTGTGTGTGTGTGTGTGTGAGAGAGAGAGAAAGAAAGAGACAGAAGAAGGGACTGTGTGTGTGTGTGTGTGTGTGTGTGTGTGTGTGTGTGTGTGTGTGTGTGTGTGTGTGTGTGTGTGTGTGAGAGAGAGAGAGAGAAAGAAAGAGACAGAAGAAGGGACTGTGTGTGTGTGTGTGTGTGTGTGTGTGTGTGTGTGTGTGTGTGTGTGTGTGTGTGTGTGTGTGTGTGTGTGTGTGTGAGCGAGAGAGAAAGAAAGAGACAGAAGAAGGGACTGTGTGTGTGTGTGAGAGAGAGAGAGAGAAAGAAAGAGACAGAAGAAGGGACTGTGTGTGTGTGTGTGTGTGTGTGTGTGTGTGTGTGTGTGTGTGTGTGTGTGTGTGTGTGTGTGTGAGAGAGAAAGAAAGGACTGTGTGTGTGTGTGTGTGTGTGTGTGTGTGTGTGTGTGTGTGTGTGTGTGTGTGTGTGTGAGAGAGAAAGAAAGAGACAGAAGTAGGGACTGTATGTGTGTGTGTGTGTGTGTAAAATGCCCCAGTTATTATATACTGGTGGCTAGAGAACAAATGGTGTTGGGTAGAGATACTCAGGCTTGAACCCTGTACCTTGTATGCAGGTGTTAAGGACCTGAATTCCCTACCCACCACCATTTGTAAAAAAAATTGCAGATTTTTGCCTCCTATTTGATCTGATCTGTTCCTCACAGTATTTGTGGTTTCTAAATGTTTCAATGCTTGATATTTGATGGTGCAGTGGTAGTATTGTTGCTTTATAGCTGCAGGTTCTTGGGTTTGATTCTTGGCTGGGGTGCCTTCTGTGTGGGGTCTGCATCTTCTCCCTGTGTTTGTGTGGGTTTGCTTTTGTGTCCTCCCATGTTATAAAGACATGTCTGCATTATTTCTTCCTGGGCCTCTGCTGAAAATTGTTTTTTTTTGTTCCAAGTCAGATTGTCCTGATTAACAAATGTTAAAATTGACAGGCATTTCAATTTCAGACTTCATATTCTTCAGAAAATACATAGTAATACAACCTTTTATTCTAGCAGTTTTCTAAGTTTATAAGATGAATATTTGAAATGTGTCCTTATTTTTGGGACTGTATTGCCCCATTATTGGCTTTGTCCAGTTTTTTTGTGCTAAGGTTGACAACTATGGCAAGAACTGAATTCACTGAACATGTCTGAGGGCTGTATTCCCTCATTACTGGGTTTGTCCAGGTGTTTTGTGCTAAGAGGTTGACAGCTATGGTGAGAACTGAATTCATTAAATGATAGCCATTTAAGTTTCAGTCTTCCTCTCTTTCACAAAGCAGCTGATATGGCGTAGTGGTATGTTGCTCTGACTCTTTTGCACAGGGACCTTGGCAGTAAAATGTATGGTGGTAACACAGCATCTTCTACAACTTTCCAAGATTATACAAGCAATGTTTAATGTGTCCCTGGTTTTTGGCCTTTTGAGCCCCCCCCCCCAATAAATTTGGCTTTTTCCAGATTTCTTGTGCTGCAAAGTTGAGATGCAGTTGAGTATTGAATAGATTTTACAAGGAGCTGAGAGCTGCAGAGGAAGAGAAGTTGAGTGCTGCTTATGGAAAATCAGCTTGCAATGTTAATAGCACAACAGGTTGTGTACTTGCTTTTGATGCAGAAGGTTGTTGGTTCTACTCCCACAAGGGGTGAATGCTGCTGTACTGAAAAAGTTGATACTAACTATGAGCCTGTTATCTGTTTGCCATCCATTTCCTATTGCAATATTACTAGCTTATCATTTTTAATGTAATATAGGCAATTTATTCCTCAGGGGCATCAGACACTTTATTTTTCGATGAAACCATGAAATATAAAGGTTTTTGCTAGCAGCAACCTCTTCATTAGTTACAGATTTATTTAATGTGGAATTATTTAGATGACTTTTTTTACTTCAGAGATTGTGCATATTTACTGATAATGGTGGACTGTAGAATTGTGCATATTTACTGATAATGGTGGACTGTAGAAGTTTGAGTAGACTTTGATGAAGGAAATGTTCTGAATTGGACAGTTTTGTCATTATTGGTGCATGCATTTTGTTTCATTGTTTACTGGAAAAATATTCAAAACAATAGGAAGGTGTATCAAAGAGCATATGTATGTTTCATATGCAAGGGGCCTATGATTTGAAAACAGCCCAGAATTAATCTTTATCTGCCACTGGTAAAATGTATTTTCTTTGAATGTGGGTTTCAATGCTGTTTCAATGAATGTGAGTTTCAAGGGCAGAGAAGTTTTAATGCTAAGTTTGTTTAGCAAATGGCTTGGTGTTTGTGCTGTAAAATGCAAAATAAAACTTTCAAATGAAGTCCAAATCATCATGGAAGTAAATCAGTATGCGCATTAGTGTTCATGGTAATTGGAGTGAAATAGCCAAGTAATGGGATCATTGGAATGGCTGCAGGAGGAGGCTCCATTTGACCATGATTTTGTGATTGGGAAGGGCGGCAAACTTAGACAGCCCCAGCTGAACTATACCTCCCAACTGTCCAGATTTTCAAAGAATGAATAGATTTTTGCTTCTTATTTTTGGTTTGTTCCTCATAAAATTTGTGGCAAATCATTTAGGAATTAAGTCATTAAATGACACACTGAGTTTCAGACTTCATAACCAATGCATGCTAAAGTAAGACTTGTTCTATCAACTGTCTCAGTTTATATAAGAGCAATTTTTAGTACTGTTTATATGTTCCCTCAATATATTTGGCCTTGTCCAGATTTACTGCATTAACAGGTTGAGAGGTACATACATGCAAATTGCTTTATAGAATTAGGCATAGCCAAACCTCTCAACTGTCCCTGATTTTGGCTCAAAATGTTGCTCTTCCCCTAATAATACCTCCGCAAAATAGCAATTTTGGAAGAAAACATGGAGGGTTTACAATTACGAAATAACTGTAATCATAGTTATAGATTACTTTTTATTTCAGAAATGAATGTAGATTCTTTTATTTTGTCAGCTGCTCAAGTTAGCAGTACTAATATTAAAGTGTCCCTTGTTTGACAGGTTCCCAGCTGTATTGTGTGGCTATTTTATATTTTTACATCAAATTTTTGGTCCATTTTTCATAAAATTGTGTTTTTTTGGCAAATTAGTGACAAATCATTAAAGACTGAAGTTAGAAAATGACAGACATTTGAGTTTCAGATTTCGTACCATTCAGAAAATTCATACTAATGCAAGACCTATTCTATTATCTTTCTAAGTTTATAATATTTTTAAAAATTGCCCTTGTTTTTGGGCCTTTGTCCCACTTCTTTGTATGGCTTTGTCCAGATTTCTTGCTCTGAGGTTGAGAGGTATGACAAATGTGTTAGGGTCATCACAGTCAGCCAGAGACATTTCAAATTGTGACATACTTGTTGCACCCCACTCCCCCATGTAGTGACTCTGGATGTGTCGAAGCAAGGCAAGGAGTAGTTATGCAGTGTAAATGTGCAGGGTATCCCCCCCATCCAAGGTAGACACAAGTACAGGAGTGGCTTTTCATCCGTCCTTGATTTTTGCAGAATGGTCTGGTTTCTGTCATATTTTTTGTACTGTTGATTTATGCTTATTACTCAGTGCCTGTTGCTCTGTGTTTAAGTAGCAATACTTTAATGACCATCAGTTGAGCTTGGCTGAGATTGTAAGATGCAAGCAAGCTTTAATAAGCATACTGTTAAAGAATTGCCAACATTGAAAACCTTTCTGTTGTTGCCATGTAGAGAATACTTAACTAGATAATGTATAAGCCTTGGGTATTGAAATGCATATGACAGTGTTTGTAATAAAGGACAGGATTACATTATTTTAAGAAGCTCATTACATTTGGAAACTTCCAGTCATCTCTGCAGGCTTTACCCGTAAACTAAACAGAATGCCAATTGTGTGGTCCATAACCTGTACAATAATCCTTTTAAGCAATGTATCTTGAGCTTATTTCTTGTTTGCTTTTCATTTTTTACTTTGATCATGTTTTCCCCATGAAACAAGTAGATAGTTGTCAGGCAGCAGGTCTTTTTTTGGATAAGGAACATTTTTACAAGTGGGGGCATCAGAGATTTCTACTTTCAGCATGTTACTTGGTACTTTAATAAAGCTGAATATAAATTATAATTAGAACTGCAGAGCAAGAAGTGGTTTGAGTTGAGTGCTGCTTGTTTTTCTTATACTTGATTTTGACTGGCATTCCATTAATGTATTTAAAAAAGTAATTTTATTTTTTCATGCCTCACAACCTTTTTGTTTCCATCTAGATATTAAGTAAGCTGTCATGCAGACAATGCATTGAAATATTTTTATTCTTCTACACTTCATTTTGTCTTGATTGGACTCTCATAATGATGGTTTGGCACCCACGGCAGTGTATTTAGTTCGTTTTTTGTGGTTTTGAGCATAGCTCCCCCCTAATTCTAGTTGGCCACACCCCTTCCCATTGACCCCACCCATTCAGCTGTCTCCTGCAGCCCCCCCTTGATTTGAAGTCACCAGCCGCCACTGGCAGAAAGCATTCAAAGAACTATGTCAATGCAGGCATAGAGACAGGATATTTTGTCAATAGAGATGACTGCAATTGGAGTGGAGAAAATGGGAAAGATAGAGATGGAATTTATTAGAGAAAACTGGAAAATGAAGCAAGTTACTGGGAGCAGTTTGAGAGGGAAAGGCAATAAAGTGGGATGAAACTAAGCAGAAGTTTGTTCTAAAGGTTGGAGTTTGCCTTATCTAATGAAGATTGATAACAGAGTATTGGCAAAAAGAAACAGATAGGGGAATCCTAAGTGAAAGGTCACCTCTAGTAGTGTTTTTAGTCAAGCCTAGAACAGAAGATGGGATACTTGGCAGGGCATATAAAATATTACATGATAACTATAAGAATCAATCATAGGAGGTTAAAAAGATTGGGAAGAGAGACTGGAAAAGCAATTTACAAAGGAACAATGGAAGGATATGTATGGCTCCAAAGTATATGCAACAAATCCAAAAGGTTTAGAATTTTTGCTCTGAGGTGTTTGCATAGGTATTTTATTCCCAAGTAGATTTTAAAGAGAATAGGCACCTGAATCCCACCCTTGAGCCCACATCATGGACCATGACAACCTGTCCTAGTCCATGTTATTGATTGAATGATGGGGACTGTTCTGGGCACAGCTAGTCTACATGACTTTAGGGCAGAGGAAACATCCATTTCCATTATACCCATAGGAATCAGCATAGCAGTTTCTGACAACAAAAATCTAACACCTTAAATATAATTTTCTGAACTAGTTCTGTCATCATTAAAGAGAAGACGGAAAGATCTGGACAGTAGAAGCAGAATGAGACTTTACTTTTTAGCTGGGGAGGGAACCCATTTCAGGTCTTTTTTTTTTAGATTGTCTGAGGCAAGTAGTCTAAGAAGGTTTGGTTGAAAGTGATTGCTTAATCGGATAAAATGTAAGATATTGATTTCTAATGCCAGGCAAAGACTTATGAAGAATTTTCAACAAAACTAGCATTTATATATGTTAAGCACTTGTGTGTGCCAGTCCTGAGGAAGAACCCTCCTCCACAGATGGAAAGAAATCTCTCCAGATGCAAAAAAAGGAGATCTAGGCCTAAACAGGGAAGAAGATTTGAGGAGAAAATTTCTGAAAAAGTTTAAGAAAACCTGTATAAGTGTAAACAGAAAGGATACAGAGTACAGTAAATACATTCAAAATCAGGGAAGAATACTCTTAAGTATTCAACTGTGGTACCACTTTTAACATTCTTGTAAAAAAAGCACAGTCCGGGTCTGAACTGTCTGCAAACAGCTACAGTTAACTTTGAACCTAACACCACTCTTAAGTATTCAACTGCGGTACCACCTTTAACATTCTTGTAAGAAAAGCGCAGTCCGGGTCTGAACTGTCTGCAAACAGCTACAGTTAACTTTGAACCTAACACCACTGTTAAGTATTCAACTGCGGTACCACCTTTAACATTCTTGTAAGAAAAGTGCAGTCCGGGTCTGAACTGTCAGCAAACAGCTACAGTTAACTTTGAACCTAACACCACTGTTAAGTATTCAACTGCGGTACCACTTTTAACATTCCTGTAAGAAAAGCGCAGTCCGGGTCTGAACTGTCTGCAAACAGCTACAGTTAACTTTGAACCTAACACCACTCTTAAGTATTCAACTGCGGTACCACCTTTAACATTCTTGTAAGAAAAGAGCAGTCCAGGTCTGAACTGTCTGCAAACAGCTACTGTTAACTTTGAGTATGTGTCTACCTGTTTGAGCCAATATTCATTTTCCCCTAGAGAGCACTCTGCTTTGGCTTGTAAGCAGCCCCCCCACCACCACACACACACACACACACACACACACACACACACACACAAACATCTTCCACTTTCTCTTATTCCCTTCTGTTAGCAAATAGTATCCATAACTGATCAATACTGTGTGTTTGTTAATTTAAACTATGACCACAGTAGCCTACTGATACAATGTAATCATGTTTTTCCACCTGAGAAATTAAGAAATGACTTACAGTTTCAGAGCAGTCCTTGGTCAATTGTGATTGTTTCTTAACACATATTTGTCTTTGCTTTGTGATTGTTTCCAGCCCCCTCATATGAGCAACTAACAGGGTCTCTGCCCGCTTCGCTCCCCACCCTGTCCCCTATTCCCTCCCGCCTCCAGTGGTCCCACCTTTATTGCACTCAAACCCCTCCCATCTTTCTAATAGCCAACCACAGCGCTAACCCAACACTACCTCCTCCATCTTCCCTTTACTATCACACCTCCTCAACTAACATGTACAAGCATACCTTTCCTATGCTCACTGCATGCACTCTCCTTGCATATCTTACATCCTACCAAAGCTCCATCATTCCCCCACTCAACCATTACCACTGTACTACTACTCACACCACCATTCATGTCTCACCCACATTCAGCTCCCCTCCCACCAGCTCAAGAACCACCCCTATGCACCCCCCACATATTCTACCAACTATATTACTCAAACGTAAAGCATCCCTACAACTTAACATAGTAACCCTCCCACCATACCTATCACCCACAGAGCACAATCATAAAGTTTCCCTTATAAACAAACACATTCAAAAACTGAGAAAACTAATAATCTCATGCATATCAAAACTAGCCCTAAGTGGAGACATTCACCCCAACCCTGGCCCTACCATCTCCAACCCCAATCCTCATAATCAGACTAGAAACCACAACTTCTTCCATATTACAGCCAATAGAAAGCCAAGTGACTTCCTTCTAGTAAGCCTAAATATTAGAAGTATATCCAACAAAGTCCATGAACTCCATGCCACCGTAGACTTGTACTCCCCAGATATAGTCATCCTGACAGAAACATGGCTAAAACCTCACATTACCAGTGAGCAAATACTCCCTACACATTAGAGCATACTAAGAGTAGACCGGCTAAACAAAAAAGGAGGTGGTGTAGGTATAATATTTAAACAGCATCTAAACATCCAGATCTTAAAATCATCAGCTCCACAAATAGGCAATGAAGAAATAATATATACCAACCTCAAAATTAACCAAAACAAAACCATCAACATAATTGGACGCTACTTCCCACCTGGCCAAAACATCCCTCCACTAGAAAACCTCCTCAGCTGGTCTACCCACCATCTCCCCAAGAGACTATCATCTTAGGTGATTTCAATATTGACTGGTAATCCTGTTCTGGCAACTATCCAACCCATCATGTACACCTTCATGGCTTCATCCAACTAGTCCAGTCACCAGCCAGGATAAATAAAAACTCCAGCAAGCACACTACCCTGGATTGGATACTAGCCAGTAAGAGCCCCCAGTCATATATAACAGGCTGCTTATCAGATAGCCTCGGTGATCACTCCCCAACATTCCTACTCAAAAAATACTTATACCAAGCTAAACCTGTCATCTACTGTCAAATACGTAAAAAACTAAACTTTAACCCACTCACATTCATCTCATCCCTCAAAGAATGTAACTGGCATCCTCTAAACTACCTCAGTCTAGATGACGCAGTTGAATTTTTTAATACCACCTTCCTGAACATTCTTAATTACCATGCCCCCATAAGATTTTTCAGAACCAAAGCACAACCCTCCCCATGGCTACAGAAAACCACTAAATCAGAAATGAAAAACAGGGATAAAGCCTGGGAGCACTGGCGCAAAACCAAAACCCCCTCAGCTAGACAGAAATTCCTAGAACTACGCAATAGAGTCAAAAAGCTAATAAAACAGGACAAATTCCAATACTACCAGTCTGCCCTAGACTCCTCACAACACAACCCAAAACAATTCTGGTCCTCCATAAACTCCATCCTCCACCCAGGTAAAATCAGTACCCCTCCTCCTAACATCCCTCACTCCTCAGAAAATATTGCTACCTCATTCAACACACACTTCACCCAAACCATACTATCCCTAGCTAAACAACACAACCCCCCCTCCCCTCCAACCCACACCTTCAACTAGTAATCTCCCCACTGCCTTCTCTTTTTCTCCTGTACCTACCTCCAACATAAAAAAACTCTTAACTAAACTTAAACCCACCAAATTAGCAGCAGACAACCTCCCAAGTGAATACCTACAAATCGCAGCTGATGCTCTGGCCTACCCAGTATCCGTCTTGATTAACCAATCTCTGTCAAAAAGTTATGTTCCCACACTGTGGAAAGTATCACATATAATTCCCCTCCACAAAGGCGGACCCTCCATAGAACTAACCAATTACCGCCCCATAGCTATTCTCTCTCCACTCTCCAAAATACTAGAGAGATGCATACACTCTCAGGTCTCAGACTACCTCCTTACTAACAACCTCCTTTCCAGTACTCAGCATGGTTTCCGACCAAACCATAGCACCACCACTGCCTTACTCTCCTTTACTAACACTATCCTTCAGCATAAAAACAATGGCTATCTCTCCTCTGCTACTTTCCTAGACCTATCTAAAGCATTTGACATGGTCTCACACAAACAACTTATCTCTGTCCTCAATAACCTAGCTTTCTCACAATTAGTCACCAACTGGTTTCAGAGTTACCTGTCTGACCGCCAACAATCCATTGTATGGCAGAATGACATATCTCCCCAACTACCTGTCTCCATAGGGGTTCCCCAAGGATCCATCCTTGGACCCCTACTCTTCTCTGTTTACAGCAATAATTTAGCCTCTGCCACCAAACATGGCACACTCATACAATACGCAGATGACTCGACCATCATCTGCTCAGCCCAGTCCCTACCCAAACTGCAAAAAGTCACACAGGAAGCCTTTTCCTCTGTTGAAACATGGTTATCCGATGCCCAATTAATACTCAACCCAAACAAAACTAAACTACTCATCTTCCAACCCACCAAACATACTCAAAACAACTCTCACTTTAACATCACAGCAAAAGACAACACCACTATATACCCAACTGAACACACCAAATTGCTAGGAGTGGAAATAGACAATAAACTAAAATTTGACATTCACATATCCATGACCATAAAAAAGTCCACAAAAAACTAGGAGCGTTATACAGAAATTAGCAATTTCTCACCAAAGCAGCAAAGATTTCAATAGCAAATTCCCACCTTATCTCCACCCTACTTTATGCCTCTCCAATATATACCAACCTAAGGCAATGTGATCTAAACAAGCTAGAGACATGCTACAACAAAATCGCCAAATTCGCCACAGGGGCATCCTACCGTAGTCACCACTGTCTCTCACTTGCTGAACTGGGCTGGCTTGAACTCCCTCACCTACTTCAGTGGTATCAACTCTCACTCACCCACAAACTAGTAAACCATCCACTAAATGCCCCATCCCTCCAGAATCTACTCCAACCCTATCGCACCACCAGACCACTAAGATCCAGCAACAAAAATCACTTGCAGATCACTAAAGCCAATAACTCTGCTGGTGAAGCATTATTCTCTTGTGCCATAGCCAAATTATGGAACTCACTCCCACCCACAATTACCTCCGTACCATCATGCACCCACTTCAAAACTTTACTAAAAGCGCACCTACAAACATGCTGCCTATGCCCTTGCAACTCCCACTCTAATATCATCCACCCCATCCAACCACTACCTTTCTTTCCACTCCACTAACTACCTTGATTATAGCAAGCTCAGATGCTCATAAGCCTAGAACTTATTATACAGCAGGAACTTCTCATTGTAACATTTGCTAATGTCTGTTATGTACTTCACAGATAAATATTCTAGTTGTCTACTGATGTACTATATTCTTCATCTGTAAATATGTTGTAAGTAATTGCTATGTTAAATTGTTAATCGCTATGTAATCCAATGTAACTACTGTCTGTTTATTTTACTGTGGAGCTTTTCTCCCCGGGCCTCCGCTGAAAATGGACCTACGTCCAGTTGGACACTCCCGGTCAACAAATTTAAATAAATAAATAAATAAATAAAATTCAAAAGGTTACAATTCAGAATTTGTGAACAATTCTCCAGAAAAATAAGACTGACATCCTGGGAGTTTTTTCCTGGGCAAAACAGTGAGTACAGTGATGAAGATCTGGAAATATCTGGTACAAGGATGCACTGTGAGATGGGAGAGGGTCATTGGCAGCCTTGCAAAATTACATGCTTATTAGCCTTGCTGTCCTTGCTTGTCTGACAACCTTAGTCTTGTTGTTTTGAAGAATGGACCTCCTGTTATCACATCTTCAGTTATATCACTCTTCTGTCTCATGCATCTTTGTATGACCTTTTTCAACATCCTTGTACAACCAACAAAAAAGTACTCTGATATGTCTCTGATGTTGATTACAAACAATTCTTAGTACAAGTTGAGTAACATTTCCATGGGAAGTGCTTTTTTTCCTTTTGTTTGCTCTGGCAGATCATATTAACTGCCGCCTTCACAGAGTTCTCAACATTTGAGTTGCTAAGACAATGCATTATTTCTGAACCTTGATTTATATCTCATATGGTTTATATCTTATAACCCAGTCACTGGGGATGCACAAGCCAGTGTATTTCTTTATGCCGGTCCCAAGCCTGGATAAATGGGGAGGGTTGTGTCAGGAAGGGCACCCGGCATAAAACCTCTGCCAAAAATTACTGATGCGGAGAACTTTTCATAATTACATACCGGATCGGTCGAGGCCTGGGTTAACAACAACCGCCACCAGTACTGTTAGCCAACAGGGTGCTGGCGGAAATTGGGCTACTGTTGGCCGAAGAAGAAGAGGGGGAAGGCATGCCCGAAGGCAGGAAGAGAGGAGGAAGGTTAGGAGTGAAGTACTGAGGGTAGGAACTTTGAATGTTGGCAGTATGACTGGTACAGGGAGAGAGCTAGCTGATATGATGGAGAGAAGGAAGGTTGATATATTGTGCGTGCAAGAGACCAGATGGAAGGGAAGTAAGGCCAAGTGTATAGGAGGTGGGTTCAAATTGTTCTATCATGGTGTGGATGGCAGAAGAAATGGGATGAGGGTTATCCTAATGGAACAGTATGCCAAGAGTGTTTTGGAGGTGAAGAGAGTGTCTGATAGAGTGATGTTTATGAAGCTTGAAATTGATGGTGTAATGATGAATGTTGTTAGTGCATATGCTCCACAAGTTGGGTGTGCGATGGATGAGAAAGAAAAATTTTGGAGTGAGTTGGATGAAGTGGTGGTGAGTGCACCCAAGGGTGAGAGACTAGTGATTGGAGCGGACTTCAATGGGCATGTTGGTGAAGTGAACAGAAGGGATGAGGAAGTGATGGGTAGGTATGGTGTTAAGGAGAGGAATGCAGAAGGTCAGATGATTATAGATTTTGCGAAAAGGATGGACATGGCTGTGGTGAATACGTATTTTAAGAAGAGGGAGGAGCATAGCGTGACGTACAAGAGAGGAGGAAGATGCACACAGGTAGATTATATCCTATGTAGGAGGGCCAGTCTGAAGGAGATTGGAGACTGTAAAGTGGTGACTGGGGAAAGTGTAGTTAAGCAGCATAGAATCGTGGTCTGCAGGATGATGTTGGTGATCAAGAAGCAGAGGAGGAGTGTGAAAGCAGTGCCAAGGATTAAATGGTGGAAGTTAAAAAAGGGTGATTGTGAGGTGGAGTTCAGGGAAGAGTTAAGACAGGCACTGGGAGGCAATGAAGAGTTACCGAATAGCTGGGTAACTACAGCAGAGCTAGTAAGGGAGACTGCTAGGAAGGTGCTTGGTGTGACATCTGGACAGAGGAAGGAGGACAAGGAGACATGGTGGTGGTTTGAGAAAGTACAGGAGAGTATACAGAGGAAGAGGCTGGCGAAGAAGAAGTGGGATTGTCAAAGCGATGAAGAAAGTAGACATGAGTATAATGAGATGAGGCGCATGGCAAAGAGAGAGGTGGCGAAGGCTAAGGATAAAGCATATAGAGAGTTGTATGAGAGATTGGACACTAAAGACGGAGAAAAGGACCTGTACCGATTGGCTAGACAGAGGGACAGAGCTGGGAAAGATGTGCAGCAGGTAAGGGTGATAAAGGACAGTGAGGGAAACGTACTCACAAGTGAGGAGAGTGTGTTGAGTAGATGGAAAGAGTACTTTGAAGGGCTGAGGAATGAAGAGAATGAGAGAGAGAGAAGGTTGGATGATGTGGGGATAGTGAATCAGGAAGTGAAGCAGATTAGCAAGGCGGAAGTAAGGACAGCTATGAAGAGGATGAAGAATGGAAATGCTGTTGGCACAGATGACATACCAGTGGAAGCATGGAGGTGCTTAGGAGAAATGGCAGTGGAATTTTTAACCAGATTGTTTAATTAAATTTTGGAAAGTCAGAGGGTGCCTGATGAGTGGAGAAAAAGTGTTTTGGTACCTATCTTTAAGAATAAGGGTGATGTGCAGAGTTGCAGTAACTACAGAGGGATAAAATTGATCAGTCACAGCTTGAAGTTATGGGAAAGAGTAGTGGAAGCTAGGTTAAGAAGGGAGGTGATGATCAGCAGTATGGTTTCATGCCAGGAAAGAGCACTACAGATGCAATATTTGCTCTGAGAGTGTTGTTGGAGAAATACAGAGAAGGTCAGAAGGAGTTGCATTGTGTCTTTGTGGACTTTGAGAAAGCATATGACAGGGTGCCTAGAGAGGAGTTGTGGTACTGTCTGAGGAAGTCGGGAGTGGCAGAGAAGTATGTAAGAGTGGTACAGGATATGTACAAGAGTAGTGTGACATTGGTGAGGACTGCGGTGGGAGTGACAGATACGTTTAAGGTGGAGGTGGGTTTACATCAAGGATCAGCTCTGCGCCCTTTCTTATTTGCAGTGGTGATGGACAGGTTGACAGATGAGATTAGACAGGAGGCCCTGTGGACTATTATGTTTGCAGATGACATTGTGATATGTAGTGAGAGTAGGGACCAGGTTGAGGAGACCCTGGAGAGGTGGAGATATGCTTTAGAGAGGAGAGGAATGAAGGTCAGCAGGGCTAAAACAGAATATATGTGTGTAAATGAGAGTGAGGGTAGAGGAATGGTGAGGATGCAGGGAGTAGAGTTGGTAAAGGTGGATGAGTTTAAGTACTTGGGATCAACAGTTCAGAGTAATGGTGAGTGTGGAAGAGAGGTGAAGAAGAGTGTACAGGCAGGGTGGAATGGGTGAAGAAGAGTGTCAGGAGTGATTTGTGACAGATGGGTATCAATAAGAGTGAAAGGGAAGGTCTACAAGAGGGTAGTGAGACCAGCTATGTTATATGGGTTGGAGACAGTAGCATTGTCGAAAAGGCAGGATTTAGAGCTGGATGTGGCAGAGTTAAAGATGTTAAGATTTGCACTGGGTGTGACTAGGATGGACAGGATTAGGAATCAGTATATTAGAGGGTCAGCTCAGGTTGAACAGTTTGGAGACAAAGCAAGAGAGGCGAGATTGCGTTGGTTTGGACATGTGCTGAGGAGGGATGCTGGGTATATTGGGAAAAGGATGCTAAAGATGGAGCTGCCAGATAAGAGGAAAAGAGGAAGGCCTAAGATGAGGTTTATGGATGTGGTGAGAGAGGACATCCAGGCTGTTGGTGTGAAAGAGCATGATGCAGAGGACAGGAAGAAATGGAAACAGATGATCCACTGTGGCGACCCCTAACGGGAACAGCCGAAAGAAGATGATGATTGTTTATATCTTATATCAGACTTTACCTTCCCATTACATAGGATTTTATTTGGTCAGACTATAGTGTTATCTTATACCAAGAAATGCATATGCTTGTTTTACAATGACTGACTATGTTATTTCTCACTAATCTATAATCTTACTGGTTCAAGTAAACCTAGGGTCATTTAGTTAAGAAATTGCAGCATAAAAATTATTTTCAGCTCTGGCTGGTACACTTACAATCTATAGATCCACTCTTCACTTACTTCAGTTGTCTATCAAAATTCCACCTGTGTATTTCTAGAGTTTTTTTAGAGATTAACTGTTAATAACTAATACGACTCACTAATCAACTGCACAGATAGCACATCTCTACGTTTTATCATTAGATGATCTCTTATATTACAACTCATCGTTAATGGATACAAGTATTTACTTAGCTTCTTCATCTCAAATTAAAGGCTAGACTTCCAAGACATACATTTTGCCCAGTTCCCCAGCCCCCCCCCACACACACATGCAGTAAGATTATTATGTTCAAACCATGAATTTTGTTACATTTCCATGTTACAACAGATGCAGAGTTTCATAATACACATGGTGTCTCAGGAGCAGAGCTGTTATTCCTCTGTTGCCTGCTATTTTTCCTTTCCATCATTAAGGGAAAGAGCGATTCACAGTATTTTCTCTGCCAATACCTCTCAACCTGCAAACATTGAAAATAGGTATAAATGTCCTTGAAAGTAAGTACATCCAGCCAAAAATCTGGACGTCTAATCAGTATAAATTTTGAATACCAAATAGCATGTAACAATTCCTGCTTCCAGTTGGAATGTGGGATACTACACCAAAATATATTTTAAAAACCGAGTGACAAAAAAAATTTATTGGTGTCACAAATATGTTTATGTAGTGTGGTTTTCGTTGTACTAAACAAGTTCAAATACCACTTGTGATGATGGGTATTTGGAAAATTGATTAGAGGGTAAATTAAGCCTGTAAATAGGGACATACCTCCAAAAATATGGACATCCTGTGCAGGAGTAAATCAAGCCTGAAAGTAGGAACATTCTTCCAAAACAGGTATATTTAAGAGATCCGGCTCTGCCTTCTTCTACTTTGAGCACTGATGCATTACTTTTGATACCTGCCAGGAGCTCTTACACCAACCTGATGACTAGCATCAAAAGTCGATTCCCTAGTGTAAGTCATGAGCAGAAATCCAGCCATTGTACTTGTGCTGGCAAAGGGTCACATTGATGTTTCTCCTTTTAAGTGTGGCAGCTATTCATTATCCTAACCAAACAAATTTCAGTTTTATCTGTTCTTTTAAATTCATTACAGCTGTGAAAAGACCAAGTCAAAAGGTTAAGTGAAACTAAGCTAGATGTTGGCTAGGAATTAGGACTGTGGACCATAGAACAGGGCCTCTGGCCAGACCACTGGAATGAATAACATGGAAGAACCAGCAAGAAGAGGTGAGCCTATCAATTATTGTTTATAAAAATTAAACCATTTTGGTATCCCAAGTTCTTTAATGTTAAACTCGAGCTCCAGGATAGAATTCTCAAACTAGATGTTGTTAGGGATTTGTTGAACAGAAACAATAACAATGGTAAACATACAGACATCATTATTATTATTATTATTATTATTATTATTATTATTATTATTAATAAAACAATCAACCAACTAAACTTTTTGCAACATAATATCACACCTCCTTGGTCGCTCCTCATGTAAATCCTTAGCAAGAAACATCCTTATGAGGCATTTTAACAGTTTATTATGGGATTTACTGTTAGCTGTGTAACTCTGCTTGGATTAGAAGTAAGAGTATGCTGAAGTTTGGAGTATAACAGGACTCTTAAATATTTTAATTTATTTTTGAACAGGATGGAAAATAAGACTTCATACAAAAGATATTTAGTGAGTCTTTGTCAAAATATGAACGAATGTATCGGCTGACTGACTACAGAACAGTGTGATAGTTAGGTAAGGGCTGAGTTGTACACTAAAAAAATAACAGGACCACAGATCAGTGTATTAGAGACAGTGATGATCACAGCTCGGGAGGGAAGTTGGTAGTGGTTTGCAGCTCTATAACAGTATACTACAGTTGTTTCCAATAATCTGCTGTGCATTTTAACTGCTGTTTATGAACTGTTTTCACTTCTGTGTATTATAACCAATGTTCATTTGAGGCATTTGGCTAGAGACTGAGTTCATATGCAAGACTCTGGTTACTGTTTCATTTGTTGGGCAATATTGAAACAGAGGACTAGAGTTTGCGTTTAGTGTCACAGTGACATCTATTCAGATTATATGGACATCTATGGTGGTCTCCAGTCAAACTGCATTGCAAATTCTTATGTTTTCTTTATTAAGTTGATTGTCATTGATGGTACTCTAACTTAAGTGACTCTTGTTGATGAATAAAGTACATGGTACAGTCTGGAGGCCAATGATCTGTTCTTTAGGTACATGTTGTCTTTGTTTCTGTGATCCACTGTACTCATTGCTAAGAATCTAATAGTTTCCTGCTGACACTGCCTTAATTCCTAGTAATATTAATTGTGTTGTTAAGCTAACATAGGTACTGGAGAAACCTCTTTAAAGGGCTGAATTCAGAAAAGTTACTGTAAGGCATACATGAAGTATAGACCTCAAGTTAACTTTTTGAATTCACAGACAGTCACAGTGTTTCTGCATGAAGACATGCACCACCATGGTTTCTCTCTCTCTCTCTCTCTCTCTCTCTCTCTCTCTCTGCAGTTATGTAATATGTTAATGAGGCAATCTGGGGGGGGCAGACATATGCAAATTAATCATGTGATCTTCCCTGGAACTGCTAGCAGTAAGGCATTTACACAGCCAAGTAATTCATAAAATTGCTCAGTTGTGTAAATTAGCTCAGCCACTCTTGGTCGTTTTTATACATTACAATAGATAATCATGAGTTAGAGACATGCAAATTGTCGCAGAATCAGAATTGCATGCATCATGGAAACAGGGCCTTTAACCAAGCTCTTATTGCAAGTGCAAGGAGTCTTTCTGAATCCCTGAGTTTCTGTAGAACACATTTGTGGCTATGCTGGATAGACCTGTAGATTTTGGGCTGCTATCCTTCAGTTTACAGCTTTGTCAGACAGGCTATACTCGGTGAATTACAGCTGTCCTCACTCACAGGCATATATGTTTCTTTAAAGTAAATTTTACAGTCAATAATGCTACAAGATTATGAGTTGTTTTCAGAACTTATATTAGCTTTCCTTAATTAGGGCTGACAGTGTTAACAGTCACTGCTACTGACAAAGGCATATAATAAGTTTCTTTGATAAATTTTACATGTATGTAAATTTTCTTGCTTAGTCCTTAGACTCAGGTGAAGGAAGTGGCGATCTTGCATGTATTAGTCCTATTTACTTTTCTTCCATCAACTAAGCTTCAGAGTTTCATTTTATAAATATAGGACTGACTGTCTCAGTGTGGACCTGCATTATTACAATGCCTGACATAATTACAAATGCATGGACAATATTTCCAGACACACTGAGGCCATTTAGCACACTTCTGCGAGCCTTCTCTGTGACAGATATAAGTAATATCTACCAAGAGGCTTAATTCCTTTGGGTGCCCTGCTCTGCAGTTTTCTGGTTTTGCACATTTCAGACTGTTAGCTGTAGCCGTAATCAATACTCTGTGAAGCAGAACTATTATTTATGGCAGAGCTCCTAATTAGTGTTTGGAACCTACTGATTCATGTTTGCATATTGTTCTACACTAGCATTGTAGATCTTAAGGGAATTTCACAATGAGCTACATTATATTTCTTTCATTTGTCTTTACGTGTTACTCTCCATAGTTACCAGAAAACACAGGACAAACTTGTCAATGTGTATACTATTTTCTTCTTTCATTTACAATGATCACAGAGGTTTGGACTGAACTGAAAATTTGCTTTAAGAATTTTACAGCAAAAAACTGACAGGCATTTGATGAACAAAACAAAATGCTCTTTCAGCTGTAAATTTCTATTCCTTTGAAGTTCACATTTATTGAAAATTAATCTGGTAATCCATTAAGCAACAACAGACATGCTGAGATTCATAGTCAAACAGCATATAGTGACGTACTAATTAGTGGCTATCTGAAGAGTGCAAGAATTCAAAAGACAAATGTGTATTGCATTTGCCTATAGCTTAGGACAGCCAACTGGAAACAAGAGTACATTTTTAGGGGCAACCCAGGATCACAGTCTGCTGCAGTGACTTTGAAGGCTGAGGGAACAAAATGATATACTACAAGAAGCATCCTTACTCATCTGCACGAAATACCAGACAAAGTGTTGTAACCCAGTACAGTGCATTTCACACTTCTGCTGCAAAAAAAAAATATATATATATATATATATATTTTTTTTTTTTTTTTAAATTTATTTATTTAGTTACATTTGTTGACCAGGATAATCTGACTGAGCTAAAGCCCCTTTTCAGCGAAGGCCCAGGGAGAAAAACTCCACAGTAAACACACAGTTAATTCATACAATAATACTATATGCAACCAATACTATATGTAGCCATTACAGATTTAAGACATTGAGAAAAATATCTAGGTTACAGAGATTATTAGTTTGGACAGTGGTACACAGAGCAAAATAAATGTAGTTTGTCATATTATTTATGTGAAACACAGGTATATACAATAGCAGGCTTATTTACAATAGAATTCAAAGAAGTGTGTTAGTACAGGGAGCAGGAGGAACAGGAAAAGTGTTGTTAGTTTAGGAGATTATATAAGAAGAATATATTCTATAAGGAACTAGAGGTAGAGATCTAGGGCCATTGTATGATTAGGTAATTAGTAAGTGGTCAAGTTGGGAAGGGAAGTTTGGGGGAGGAAGGAGTTTTTGTGAGGAGAATGGAGGAGTAGAATAAGGAAGGAGAAAGGGTATTAGGAGCTGGTAAGGTGTGGGTACAGAGGGTGTGGAAAAAAGGAGGACAGGGAGAGAAGGAAGAGTTGTGTAGGGTAGGGTAATGGGTAAGGGGCTCAGGGAGGGTGTTTACAGTGACATGTCCAGGTACTATTTAGGTAATCTTCGAGAGCTTTCATGAATTTCTGAGCCTGTTTTTTATTTCTTCTGGACACAGGAAGCTTGTTCCATGACAGGGCAGGTCAATAGCTGTAGAGATTTTGGTCATAGAATCTTTGGGTTTATAAATTTCTATGTGATATTGACCAGAGCTCCTGAGAGTTCTGGGGGTGTGTAGAGGGATACTAGAGAGGACATGTCAGGGCAGGAGGAGGGCTTGTAGAGGATGGAATGGATCATAGAAAGTTGCTAAAGTAGAAGGTGGTGGGGGAACTCAAGTTTAGTGTCTTAAGAGCAAGACAGTAATGACATTTAGATGGCTGGTTAGAAGCAAGTCTGGAAACTTTGTTGTAGGAGGATTTGAGTTTAGTAAAGAGATAGGATTATAAGTTAGTTAAGATTTGTGAGCTGTAGAAGAGATTAGGGGCAAGTGGACAAGTGATAGTTGTGTTTCATTTGTAAGGAGCTCTTTATTTCTATACAGTAAGCCTAGTTTTGGGTAGGTTTTCTTGACATAGTAGAACATATGAAGGTCAACTTTGAATTGGTCATCTATAATGGCACCGAGAAGCTTAGTGTGGGTTTCTACCTCAATGGCTGTGTTAAGGGATGAAATGGTGAATGAGGGTTTGTGGCAGGATAGGGATTTGGGGAGAAAAAGTAAAAGTTTGGTATTTTTCAGGTTAAGTATTAGGTGGTTATTGGAGAGACATTTTTGCTTGAATGATTTTTGGGTGATGGTGTGTAGGTCAGAGATGGAATCTGAAGTAGTGATGACTGTAGAGTCATAAGCATACTGTATGAGGGATGATTGTGGACAGGAGGTATAAAGGTGGTTTATGAAGATGTTGAAAAATAGGGGGCCAAGTATGGAACCTTGAGGAACTCACATCTTGATGGGAAGGAAGGGGGATAGAGAGGAGAGCCATTTAACTGATTGTTGTCTTTTGGCTAGGTAGCTTTAAAACCAGAAGATAATTGAAGTGCAAAGACTGAGGTAAGAGAGTTTGGAAAGGAGAATAGGGTGAGACACAGTGTTGAAAGCCTTGGAAAGGTCTAGAAAAAGGAGGCAAGTGTGTTATTTTCTCTGGCCAGTGAGATAGAGTGTGTAATGAAATGAGGGCTGTTGTGGTACTATGGTGAGGATGGAAGCCATGTTGGGTGGGGGTAAGTAGGTTTTCTTGGGTCAGATGGTCCAGAATTTGTTTATGAGCAATTTTTTTAAGAACTTTTAAGAGAGGGGACAGTACTGCTATAGGCCAGTAGTTACCGAGTTCAATAGAGTTTCCATCTTTCTGGAGGGAGGGGAATTGTATAGAATTGCTTCCAGAGTGAGGGAACTGTGGATTAACATATTTAGTGGTTTATTAGGATAGGAATGGGATAGGGTACAGAGTTAGCAGCTGCCTTAAGGAAGAGTGGGGACAGGTTATCTGCTGATATGGAGCATTGTTTTAATTTGAGAAAGAGATGTTTAATGTAGTTTGTAAGTACTGGCTCTAGTGAGAAGGGATTGTTAAGTTTTGGGGGGGGGTAATTGAATTAGAGGGGTCAGTGGAGTTAGAGGTGTGCATAAGTTTACTAATTGTATCAATGAAGTAAGAGTTAAATATGGAATTACAAAAGCATTCATAATTAATAGTTTAACAAACTCACATACTTTATGCTGTCCAATTTATTCACAGCCCAATAATAAACGCACTGTCAACAGTCAACAAAACAAGGAAACCAAAGAATGTAGCCAAAGAACATGGCTCATATGATAAAGCTTCTGTTTACTACAATCAGTTCCCTCATTTATATCATAACTATTCTGGGAAGCAGGACACAAACACAAGCACACACACACAGATTTGACAATCAGTTACAGCCACTTGTACCACTGTATACATTTAGGTGTTTGCTTGTGATAAAATTAATGAAAAAATAAATAATGACAAAAAAGTGCATTTCAGCTCACTGCTACGAGAACCATACAGTGCACCCATCTGCATACCTCCTCCAGTGCCAATGCCCTTCTAACCTCTTAGCTCAAACAACAGAGACAAAGACCTAAAAATCAGGACGAGATTTTAAATATTTTTCTAATATACTTAGAAAGCTGCATTAGCAAACAATTTCTGAAGGACACAAATCCTGAAACTTGCGTGCCTCTCGTTATTTGGTGACTGCAGTTCACAACAATTTGCCAGAAAGCCACAAACTTTACAAGGAATAGACCAAAATAATTCCTAACTTCCTTACTCAAGAATTCTGGACAAAGCCAAAAATAATGGGGGTGGGAGCAAATTTTAAACACTGTTACTTTTTTATTTATTTGTCTAAGTGTCCCTTCTCACTGTGAGTAGTCTGAATGACTTGCTCACAGTCACAAAGTAGGGGAAATGGAAGTGGAAAGATTCAAACTCTATACTTTTGACTACAGGAAAGCAGATCAGTAACAGCTCAGAACCTTAAGTACTAGATAATTCTAAGTCACTTAAAAAGGTAACAGAACAATAACAGGTGCATGCCTTTTCTGAACAATGAGAACTACACAACTCTAATGACTGACATAATCCTCAGTCATTTACCAAAATGAGAAGTTAATAGTGGTCTGGCTGTTGATGGGGAGAATTACAGGTTTTGTAGTTAAGGTTACAGAATTTGATTCTTTCTATCTCCATTTGCCTACTATGTGACACTGAGAAAATCACTTAACCAGACAGTGTCCCTTTTAATTTAATGCATGTTAATTTTAATTTAATGCTATGTACAGCCAGTAGTTAGATTCTTATATTTGTAAATTGTTTAAATCTAACAGCACCTCGTACATAACTACTCCCCCCATTCCACACCCCACCTCTCCTCCTCACTGTTCCTCTTAGTTTTTTATAACTCTAGTAACAAAAATAATTACAAAACAACAAAAGGAAAAGTCGCAGGATGTTACTTTTTAATGACACCTAGTAATTTGCTATTCCTTTAATACCCCAAACACTAGCTTCTCCTTATATAATTAAACTTTACCTGCCATTCACCTATTCCCTTCTCTTTCTCTCCCTCCCTGAGCTTACGTCTTTCTCCCTTTCATTTCTCACTTATTTAGCCCCATCAAACTCTGCAAACCAGCCATTCTCTTTCTTTTTCCTACCTTACCTGACTGATTGTTTTTTGGCACTAGATACTGGACCTGGGCCAGCCCACTCCATTTGCCCTTGCTACACCTGGGCTCACTCTACTCCCCTACCCTCTTTCCCATCCACCCCCACATCAATTACATTTATGCTTACCCCAGCTCCTTCCCAACTAGAACAACATCCAATCACACTTGCCATCTACTCATTATTAATCACAACCACACCCCCTCTAACACGTCACCCTAACAGACCATCCTTAACTTAATAATATATTCCTTCAACTCACTTTATCACTAACCCATACCTGTTTTAATTACCTAACTTTACCCTTTAATACCATTACCTACCTATCCCTTTACTGATTACCAATTGCTTCTTCTACAATGTCTATCATTAATTCTTCTACCACATTACTCCTTCTGCTCTTCCTATTTTTCTCTCTCCTACTAAATTTAACAACACTGCACACAACATCCATACAAACCCTAACTCTTACTAGCTACTCAGAAATATGCCCCAGCATATATATGCTCAATGTACTTTTCCACACTAAACTAAAAACCCTTACCCCCCACAATCCAGCACCTACAACCTGTCACCCTTAACTTACCATCATAAATCAAAAAGAAATCAATCAAGCACTATTTACCTGCATAATCACTCTAACCTATCCCAATGTGGAGATATCCACCCCAAACCAGGACCCACTTCTGCCTCTCTCAAACCTCCTAACTCATACAAATCACTAAATATTACTACTCATAACCTTCAAAGTGCTAGAAATAAAATTCCAGAATTCCATGCCTGGCTATCTTACAACAAACCAGATATATTAGCTACCACAGAAACCTGGCTAAAACCCTACATTAAAGACCCTGAATTTCTCCCTCCTGATAGACCCCACAAAAAAGGAGGAGGTGTTGCACAACTCTTTTCAAACACTTTCACTATAGTCACCTATTTGAACATCATTCCTCAATTTTCCACTGCTGAAATCATAATATAATTCGTAAAAACAAATAACAGTAAGAACCTCTGCATTATAGCCCTTTAAATACCCCCCAGGTTACAATACCAGCAACTTTTATAGTTATGTAAAGAATCTCCACAGCAATACCCATATTTGCTTGGAGCTACTGCACAATGGTACCTCCTTTACCAAGCCAACAGATATTGCCAATATACTGGTTGACAGATTCAGTGCCAACTTTACCACTCTCTCCCCCACCAAAGGACCAATCACAATACCAGTAGATTGCCAGGCACCCAGTATTACTGCTGTGGAGGTTAAAACAGTACTGTCCAAGACAAACAATACAGCTTCTATGTGTCCTGACAATATCCCTGGCTGTGTTCTAAATGAACTACAGAGTGAACTGGCACCTCACCTATGTGCCTTGTTCAATCACAGCCTCACCTCAGGCTTTGTCCATACCGAATGGCGGACTGCTACAGTCATCCCTCTCCACAAAGGAGGAGTGACTACAGACCCTGGGAACTATCACCCCATTAGCCTGACAAGTCTGATATGCAAAGCTATGGAATGCATCATAATATACCTATTAAACAAGAATATAGGGAATCTCCAAACTCTGGATCCCACACAGTTTGGTTTTGTGAAGGTTAGATCATGCCTGCTCAACCTGGTTGACTTATTTGAGTCAGTCACCAGAGCTGTGGATGAAGGCAAGGTGGTTCATGCAGTCTACCTTGATCTGGCCAAGGCCTTTGATACCATTCCTCACTCAGGAACCATAGAAAAACTCACTAAGCTAGGCATTAACCCCTATATCACTAGGTGGGTTGCAAGCTGTCTCACAGGTAGAATCCACAGTGTGAAAGTAGCTGACTCCAAGTTAGACTGCCAACCAGTCACAAGTGGAGTCCCACAGGTTTGGTCCTGGGACCTCTCCTGCTTGGTATCTACTTCTCTGAAGTCCAGGCCAACACAAAGGGACTCTGGCTGACAAAGTTCGCAGATGAATGCAAGTTGGGAGCTATTATTAACTCCCCAAGTGATGTTGACATCCTACAGAAAGGCCTTACTGAGACCGACTGGTGTCAGAACCATGGCCTTAAGCTCAATATATAAAAAAACCCAGTTCCCATGAATTACCACATCGATGGTAGTCCACTGAACACAGAAGGCATTATAAGAGATCTTGGAACATTTTGACCACCACATTGCCACTGTGGTCAGAAAGTCCTTCTATGTGGCATATCTCATTAAAAAGGGTTTTGCATCCAGGAAAAAAGAGGTCATTGCCTCCTTCTACTCTGCCCTCATTAGGCCAATCATCAAGTACAATGCCCCATTTGGCATGTACCTCACTAGACACCAGCAACAACTGGAGAGGCCACAAAAGTACCTCACAAAGAGGATCCTAGGCCTTAAACACTTGTCCTATATGGACAGACTAAAAAAACTCCAACTATTCTCTTTCTCAAATTGCCTACTTAAGGTGATCTCTGCTTGACTCACAAAGCCATGTCTGACTCAGCTCTGTTAGAAATGCTACATCTAAAGGAATCCCAATCCCTCTGCACCACACGTTCCAGAGTCCTCAACCTCATTACCACAATCAACAGAACAAGCTGGAGGGACAGGTTCATAACCCAGAGACTGCCCATGCTATGGAATAGACTTCCCATACATGTGAAACAGAGCACCTCACTAGCCCTCTTCAAGAGAAATCTTGATGAGTGGATGGGAAATAGTAAATTCCCCCCGGGGATCACTCCTGTGGCTCTTCTCAATAGAGGCAATGGAAACTAAGGTCGGGTGGCATGATGCCAGGATAATCCTATGGGCTAGGCTTACAAAGGCTCCAGGGCCATTAGCCTAGTACTCACCTATGAATCTATGAACATTCCTCTGTTAGAAGAAATTCTTCCCTGGATATCAAACAATATAAAAAATAAAACAATCATCCTAGGTGATGTAGAGATAAACTGGCTAGATGTCTCTAACCACTCTCCCTCAACCAACATCAACCTATTTAACTTTATACAGCTTATTACCAATACAACTAGACCCAACAAAAACAAAGATAATGGTTCCAGCCTTTACTAGATTCTAGTGTCCAACCCAAATAAAAGTTCTTCAGCAGGCACACTACCCTACAGGATCAGTGACCACTTACTCGCCTATCTTCTACATAAGACCACTCCATTACCAAGTCAACATCAATACAAACAAACTAGAAATCTAATTAACGTCAACCCAGCAACTCTTAATGATGTTCTGAAAAACATCGACTGGAACATACTAAAAGTCCTTTCCATAGAGGAAGCTGTCGAGTTCTTTAACTCCACATTTCTCAGCACCCTGAACAAACTAGCCCCTCTCATTCAAAAAAATGTAAGATCCAACCATGCCATCTAGCTCACTAAATCCACTAAGCAGCTCATGGCTGCTAGGGACAAAGCATGGAAACTATGGCAAAATGATAAAAATCCTTCCAATATCTTATAGTTCAGACAACTCCGCAATCAGGTAAAGCATATAATTATTAAAGACAAAAAAGTACACTACCTAGGTCTTCAAAAGAACTTTAAATAAAACCCAAAGAAATTCTGGTACTCCATTTCATGCCTGCTAAACCAAGTTTCAAAGAACAACCCCTGTCCAGATCCAGACAAAACACCCATTGAAATAGCCACTCTTTTTAATTCATAGTTCATTAACACTATAGCTAATCTTACTGCCACCTTTCCGCAAACCAACTGCAACTCTAACCCCATTCCACCACCTCACTCCACACAAAATACCACTACTCCCTCTCTACCAAACTTATTTTTGCCCCCACACCTACTGCTACTATAAAAAAATTACTTCTTAAGCTTAAACCTGTCTCTAATGCTCCTGACAACTTAAACCCGGAATACCTACAAATGTCAGCTAAAGCCATCACTTACCCAATCAGTATTCTTCTTAAGAGATCCATCCAGGAGTCCTATGTACCTGCTATCTTGTAAACAGAATATGTTCCCCCTTCACAAAGGTGGCAACAGTACAGAAATTTCCAACTTTTACCCAACAGCTATTCTCTCCTCATCTCACAAATCCTAGAAAGATGCATTCATACTCACCTTCTACACTACCTACCTCCAAATTAACTCCTTTCCCCTACTCAGCATGGGCATAGGACAGGCTACAGTACAACAACAGCTGTTATATCCTTCATGGATGCTGTTAATGCAGCTCGAGATGCTGGCAAAATTGTATCCTCACTCTTCCTTGACCTCTCTAAAGCCTTTGACACTGTCTTCCACATTTTACTTCTCACAAAACTTTCTAAACTAGGTATCTCCCAACCCTAAATTGGTTCACTAACTACCTCACAAATAGACAACAATCTACCAAATGGCAGCACTCTTACTATCCATTCCTCGACACATCCACAGGCATTCCTCAAGCCTCCATACTAGAGCTCCTACTTTTCAGCATTTTAATCAAAGACTTTCACTCCACTCTCAGTCATGGATCATAATACAATATACAGATGACTCAGCTATCATTTGCACTACAAACACTGCATATGAACTTCAAAAAATTACCCAAAATGCCCTTACACCTACCGAAACTTGGATGACCCACAACCATCTTGGTCTAAATCCCAATAAATCTAAACTCCTGTTATTTACTCTTAAGAAAACCACCCTCTTAATCAAGACTGATTTCTCTATAAATTCCCAAAACAAAACTATTATTGAGGTTGTGCCCCATACAGAACTACTAGGCATCATCTTAGATGAAAACCTTACTGTGGACCTGTACGTGCAGAATAGTATTAAAAAAACACATCAGAAATTTGGTATCCTCTATAGACAAAAGCAATTTCTTAGCCGCTCTACATCACAAACTCATGCCTCAACCTTTCCCCTATATGGTACTCTCCTCCTCACCAACCTTCAATCCTCCCTAAAACCAAGCTAGAGATCTGCTACAATAAAATTGCCAAGTTTGCAATTAATGCTAAATATCCCTCTCATCACTGCTCTTCTTTACACTTACTGAATTGGCTCGAACTCTCTAACATACCTACAATTAACTACAACACACAAAATCCTCTACAAACCATCAGACTGCCCAACCCTTGCTTCAATATTAACTCACTAACATCCAAATAGACCTCTCAGATCTCTGAACCAACTTTACCTGCAAGTAGCAAAACACAAACCTTCCTGCTGGTCAAATGCTCTACTCCTTCTTGATTGCTAAGCAGTGAAATGCACTCCCATTAACAATAAGGACCATCAACAAAACCCCTTCATTCATAAAGTCTCTATGACAACACCTCTCCACTCTATGGCACTGTACATGCTCCAATGTGGCACCTCCCATAACCTGACTCCCCAGACCCTCTACTACTATCCCTTTATTAACATCCCCCTTATAAGCTACACTTGACTACCTATTAACATGACTATTCTTTTGGCTCCATGTATACGATATGCACTCCTTGCTTGTACTTCTGACTTATATGATTGAAATTTACTCTCAAGCCTTAACCTTACAATAAATCTAGCAATACATATATTTTTAAGTATTAAATACTCTTACCACATTACTAAAGTTAAACTGTCAGTATGTTTCAAATTATACCCAACTGTGGTATCTTACAAGTCATTCAACACAAGCTCTTATTTTACATCGTAACCAATGTAATTGCTAATAATGACCTGTACTATACTGTAATTTAGGTAGCTGCTAATAACTAGCCTCTACGCTTATTCAACTGTGACTGCATAACTTTTACTATACTGCAATTAATGTAGTCAGCTGTTGCTGTGTTTGTTAATTTTTAATTAGAATTCTCTAATGTATGTAATAGTTAGCTATGACTGTCTTATCAAACTGCTACTCAGTTGTTTCTATTGTATGTTAGTTTTATGTCAATCTTTTTTCCCTGGGCCTCCACTGAAAATGGGCTCACTATAGTCCAGTAGATCATCCCAGTAAACAAAGGCAAATAATAATAATAATAATAATTAGTGTAAAAAATATTTTTGAATAATTACGAAACACTAATGACTGAGGCATTATTCATGAAAATAATTTGAAATTCTAATGACTGGCATTTACTTACCATAGCTGAAGTTGGGAGGTCTTTCAGGTAGAGAAAGATATGTTCAGATGTAAGGTCCATTCAGGAAGATCATACAAACACACAGTTCTCAGAAGCTGTTAAGTTCTCTTCTCACACACAAATCACACAAACATGTGCGTGTGCGCGCAGACACACACACACACACACACACACACACACACACACACACACACACACACACACACACATGCACACAGTTCTCAAAAGTTATACTCCTTGTTCTCACAATATAAGTGAATCTGGTCTTTAAGCTGTTCTGCCTTTCGGCAAACCTGACCCCCAGTTTCAAGTAAGAATGGGTTTTCAATGGGTTTTAGTTATGCCTTTCAGTTCTAAAAATAGACTGGCTCACTTGTGAAAAAAGTCTGCTTGCACTTTCTGGGTAAAGTCAGGTAAGTCAGCTGACTTAGAAAGACCCCACTTTCTGCTACAAAAGTCAGGTGAGCAAGAAACAGGAAACACACTTCCACTTTCAGATGGAGATTAGTTTTGTTTTTAACAAAAAAAAGAGATATATTTTTTAAGTTTAGCATTCCAGGGATTGAGGCACTTACAGGGGTAGACAATTTCATGGGAGGCATGTATCCCTGTGTGCCCATGTGTAGCGTTGCCACTGATTATGGAATAAGCTTCCCCTTATATCAGTAGAGGTCATTATCTTCTGTCAGAATTAATCACACTTATTGAACTTTTAACACTCTGAGAAAACATATTTACAATGGCACTGCAATAAAACAAGAGCAAAAATAAAAGAAAAAAAAAGAAAGTAAGAAGGAAAGAAAAATGCTGCAAATATAGAAACTAGAAACCAAAGAAAGGATCATAAATGTGATTATCAGTATTAGGACCAAATGGGCTTTACAGCTAGAAAGGAAACCTTATATCCAGGAGCCCAGATGGATTACAGTATCTGTTTCTAAAGTGTGAGGTCAGCTCTGATTGTGAAATATTATACCTTGGTTCAACTAGTGGTCCAGAGACTCATGGAACTCATGGGGGGGGGGGCAGAAGGGAATGCTAAGATGTATGCTGCGGAGAGGAGAATACCAAAGTGTACATCTGCTTACTTCTTTCAAAGGGGAGTATGAAGGAGTTTGATGGGGTGCCTTCTATGAAGATTAGAATCAATGACAGGTGGCAGCTAGTGTAGTCATGGTCTGGTGGTTAAAACTGAGAATGTCACAGCAGAAGTAGGGAAAGCTTCCTTGCAGTAAACATATCACACACCCTATCTGATGACAAAGCCTAGCACCCTGTGGGTGGTAGGTCTTACTGTACTGACTGATCACTCAGTAAATTGTTTCTCAATACTTGGCTTCTGCGACTACACTGTCTCCAATCTTAGCATATGGTTTTCTTCTCAAGTGTTACTCCACTCTGTCCTTCTTTTTTAAATATGTGTTGCTGTTTTATGAAATGTAAATATTCCTATGACACACTTGATTGGATGGCGCTACCATGGGCTGCACTATTTGCCCAATATTTAAGTCAGAAAGTAAAACAATAAGTGCATAGACACCAGACCTGAGACAATTAAATTCCAAAGAGTGACCTCCCAAACCTCCTGTAACAGAGGCCCATAGGTTATATGCAAATGACCCTTATGAACATCAGGTGTTTCAGCTATATGGCAATTCTGATTGCACATGACTTTTACATTTGAAGTCATTTTAATGGACAATTTCAGGCCAATAATGCCAATGCCCACTAGCCATGGATATGCATATTTCAGCCTTGTTATGACCTCTTCAGCATAGCATAAGCAGAGTGTTTGACTAAGCTTAAGAAACACGGGGTTGTTATACCCGGCTGATGTCCATTTTCATTAGGGTGATTGCAAAATATCCCAAATAACAAATTAAAACAAAGAGTTAGAAGGTCACACTGAAAAACCAATGAGAAAAAACTAAATGAAAACTCCAGCCAAGCTAGAACTTCCAAAGAGTGACCTCCCAAACCTCCTGTAACAGAGGCCCATGGGATATATGCAAATGACCCTTATGAATATCAGGTGTTTCAGCTATATGGCGATTCTGATTGCCCATGACTTTTACGTTTGAAGTCATTTTAATGGACAATTTCAGGCCAATAAAGCCAAAGCCCACTAGCCATGGATATGCATATTTCGGCCTTGTTATGACCTCTTCAGCATAGCATAAGCACAAGAGTTTTTTGAAAGGAATAAAAAAGAAATATGGACATGGGAAAGAAAAAGAGATCTGATATGGTGAGATAGTTATGCAGAGAAGAAAGCCAAACTAATCAATGTAAAAATGCAGTTCCAAAGACATTTGAAGTGAAATAAAGGCAAAGACACCCAGATATGGCAAATTTCCCAATACAAAATAAGATTACAAAGCGGGATGTAAAAAAGAAGATTGTCAATGTAGAAATTAAACAAATAGAAACTGAAGTGACCAGCTGTGAAGTGAAAGTTTTAGTGTGGAAAGATAAATACAGGCAGTGCTGCAACAAAATGGCCTACTGGGTCCCCAGACAGAGGAGAAGCAGCAGATGGAGAGGGGTGTATCTGAAGATGGAATGCCACAGGGCAGTGTTCTGAAGTCTTCTGTAGGAGGCTTGCAAAAAAGCCCAGTTGAAGTTGCACAGCAAGGGAGGAAGCAAGAAACAGTGGCAACTCTGACAAGGGTAATATTGCCACGAGATGGACCAATGAGCCCCCATATGGAGGAGCATCAGATGGATCAGGATACATTTAAAGAGGATATGTCACAGGGTGATGTTCCTGAACTTTTTCTAGAAGACGTACAGAAAACAGAGAGCAAAGAAGATGATTTTGTAGAAATAAATGATCTGAGGGAGCTATGCTTGATTTAATAGAGACAGATAGACATATTAAGATAGAGGAAAGAAACAGATTATGGAAAATAAAATCCAGATGTAAGAAGACTGGTAAAACAAATGACACAGTGATCAGGACTATTAAGAGACATTAATGTGATATAACAAAAATAAATAGGATACACTACTGTTCTACTAAATAATAATGGTTATTGTATCACCACAAAAATTTAGAGTAACAAAGGAAAAAGAGAACAGATTGCTATCATGGAAGCATCAAATAAAGAAAAATAAAAAGTGAATAAGACAAGAAGTATCACTCTTGGAAGAATACGGAAATGAAACAGATTATCAAAAATCCTAAGGAATACAGATGTTGCAAAACAACACATGGTATCAAAACAGATGAGGATTTATCATACCTTATTTCTAATAATAAACTAAAAATATCAGCACAAACAGAAAAATATGGAAGGTATGCAGATACATATAAAGAGAAAATACAAAATAAACAGTTCATCAATGACCTAAAACGCATTTATAGAGAATCGAGAAACAAAGGAAAAAGAATAGAAACACCACCAAAAAAGAAGAAATAGGTACATTTTGAGAACTATTTATGAAGACCATGTTGAACATAACAAAGATGCTGAATGGATCAAACAATTAAAAAAAACAGTAAGACACTCTAATATAGTGGATATGAAATGGGATGAAGTAACAACCAGAGAAACTGAAACAAAATTAAGAAAAGCTCCTAACTGGAAAAACTCAGACCCAGACACTGTACCTAGCTTCTGTCTAAAAGTATTTACATCTTTTCACAAAGATTTAGCCCTGAGTATAAATTATTTATAAGCATATACAGAACAATCTTAACAACAGGAAAAAATGATACTCCTCCTTAAGAATGAACCTGCAAACAATCCTAAGAACTTTAGATCAATAGCTTAGCTTCTGACAATATATAAATTATATACTGAAATTGATGCAGACAGTTTAAAACTTTCTAGAAAAAAAATTAATCACATCATTAGAACAAAAACCTAATATAAGAAAGTCACGTGGAACAAAGGATCATCTATTATTACACAAATCCATAACTGAGAGCTGTAAAAAGGGGAACAATGTAAGTATGGCATGGATAGATTATAAAAAAAGTATTCAACAGCATTCTACGTTCATGAATGATGGAATGCTTACAGCCTACATTGATCACTTACATTGCATTGAATAGGAAACAATAACAAATCACTTTGCAGCTGGGCAAATTATAATCGCAGAAATAAAAAAATGAAAGGGAGATATTCCAGAGTGATTTTTTTGTCATCATTGCTCTTTTGTCTTGCCCTTAACCTACTAAACTGCTTGCTTAATATATATTTTTTTCCCTCAGAAATGTTTTTATTTTCAATTAAAATAACATTTACACAATATTTTTAAATATCATTTTAAACAACTATATACAATATTTACAATAGCCTGACTTTCAATTACATACACTGTATGTTATTAAATATAGAATTAACAGATCAGTTATCAGAGATACAATATTGATTACTGCAGAGTGTCCAACAAAGATATAACTTTCTTCCAAGGATTATTTACCAATGGCCTGGGATAGATTTGTAGTTCTTTGATTTTTATTTCCATCGATGCAGTTGTCTTCAGTAAAGTGTAGAATTCTTCCAAGATCAGGGGTGTATTTGAATTCCACCTTCTGGTTACGCATTTCCTAGATATAGCAAGTATTGTCCACAACAAATACATATTTGTTTTATTCAGGTAGGGACCTTCATTTACATTTAGTATAATCAATGCTTTAGTTAAGGTAAAGGATTAATTAAATAAAGCTTATAAAAATGATTGATGCCATTCCAATATAATTTAATTTTATTACATTCATGAAAAATATGAATCCAGCCTGCTTTATTTGACTTTTCACATCTTCATCAAAATCATTTGTAGTAGTACTGATCTTTTTAATTCTATCTGGTGTTAAAAATGCTCTATGTAAGTATTTCCAGTTAAATATTTTCTAGTACTGTGTGTTAGAGGTGTAATTAACTGCTGGTAAGATGCTAGTTTTAATTTCTTCAGTTAACTGCAATGACTGACCTTTTGTTAAGAACTGCCAGTATGATGATTTGGGAATTGTTTTATATGTTATTAACTCTTTATATAGATTTGAAATGGATTTTTTCTTTTCACAACTATTATATATAAATTCATACAGAAAACATATTAGATTTGGAATATCTTTAAATGAGGAATTATTAATTAATATGCATAAATCTTGAGTGTACATTAGAATGTTTTGTAAGGTTAACCAGTCCTGTGTTGGAATATTGTAAGCAGTTTTTATCATACGTGTATCTAAAACATTTAATTTATTTACACATTGAAACCAGCATAAGAATCCATTTTGTTCCCAGGAGGTTACTGTCTCCCTATATATTTTGTGAGAAAAGTTCTTAGTGATGATAAATGGGGTTAAAAGGTCAAACCAAAGTTTTAGATCTATGTTTGCATTGATAAGTTTCCTAAAGGAATTGATGTGATGATTACTCAGTGTTGTTTTAGAAGGTTTTGTTATATTATATTGTATACTTATGCATAGTATGTACCAGGGTTTGGTTGCTATGTCTACTATTAACAATTTTTTGAACATATTAAATGAATTTGTTAATATAGCCATTGTTAATTCTTTCCAGTTGGCAAAATAATTTGGGTTTATCCAGTCTATTGTAGTTTTAAGCTCAAATGCTTTTATATATGTTTCTATTTCTGGGAAGTTCAATCATCCTTGTTTCCAGGGTCTAATGTGATGAGTTAGAGCTACTCTATACTTTTTAGGATACCACATAAATGTTATTAAACATGAGTTTATTTCTTTAAGAATGCATCTTTCAGGAATTAACTGTATTGCTAATGCTACATATAGTATTTTTGGCAATAAGACCATTTTTATTAATTGCAATCTGTCTTCAAACGTTAATATTATTTTGTTCCACTTTTCTGTATATATATTTGTATTGTTTCAATAATGTTTTTATAATTTATTAATATTGTTTAATTTATATTTTTGCATAACACTATTCCTAAATAATTAGATGTAAGTTCTTGTTTTCCTATAATGGATTTATCTGTAACTTGTAGTTCTTTTTCCTTATTTAAAAATAGAAATTCTGATTTTGATCTATTAAAGTGTAGACCTGAAATCTTATAAAATTTCTCCATTACTTTTTCTAGCTCTCCTAATAACTCTCTGGAGTTTGATAGGGTTAATAAAATATCATCAGCAAAAAGCATTATTTTAGATATACTGGTCATAGACTTCTAGTCCTTTTATTCTTGGATTATTGCATATTATTTCTGCAAGCATTTGGCTAATGAAGTTCGCAGATGACTGCAAACTAGGAGCCATAATCGAAACTCCTAACAATGTGGACATCCTACAAAAGGGCCTCGCTGACACAGATGCCTGATGTCAAAGCCATGGCCTCAAGCTCAAAACTAAAAAGTGCATTGTCATCCCCTTTGGTAAAAACTCTGTACCCATGAACTACAACATAGGCGGTAGTATACTTAACACCGAAAGTGTGATAAGAGACCTTGGGACACAGGTGGACAGTAGTCTCTCCTTTGATAATCACATCACCACAGTAGTCAGAAAATCCTTCTACATGGCACAGCTCATCACAAAAGGTTTCTCATCCAGAAAAAAAGAGGTCATTGTTCCCCTCTACTCATCACTCATTAGACCCATTATACAGTACAACGCCCCTTTTGGTATGTACCTCACAAGACATCTACAACAACTGGAAAGGCCACAGAAATACCTCACAAAGAGGATTACCAGCCTCAAACAGATGCCCTATGCAGACCGTCTCAAAAAACCCCAGCTTTACTCCATCGCATATCGCCTACTCAGAGGTGATCTCTGCCTAACATACAAAGCTATGTCAAACCCAGAGCTGTTGGACATGCTCCACTTAAAGAAATCCCAATCCCTCCAAGCTACACGCTCTAGAGACCTAAACCATGTCACCACAATAAACACAATATGCCGGAGGGATAGATTCCTGTCCCAGAGACTTCCCATACTCTGGAATAAACTACTTATCTATATCAAACAAAGCTCCTCATTAGCACTCTTCAAGAAAAATCTTGATGATTGGATGGGAAATAGGAAATTCACCCCGGGGATCACCTCTGTGGCTCTGCTCGACAGTGGCACAGGAAAATAATTTTCTTGGGTGGCAAAAGCCAGGCTACCTTTTTGGCTGGGCTTGTATAGGCCAATATGGTTTGTACTTTTCTTGTTCCACTGAGGAAAGCCATGTTAGGCTGAAACCAGTCTGGATTATTGAATTGTTTGATATGTATTAAAACACTTAAGTTTTACCTTAGTGTTGCTGTAGTTTTGTTGTTGATATATACTGAGTTTTGTGCTGGCATCTTTTCAGTTACTGATAGTTTGTTTTGCCTTGCACTTGGATCCTACTTGCAGGGCTTTTCTCTTTTTCCTGCTTGTATAGGCCCCAGGGCTGATAGCCTAGTACCTACATATGAATCTATGAACCTATAGCCAAAGCAAATAAAATCGGAGAAAGGGGGCATCCTTGTTTAGTACCTTTCATTATACGGATAGATTCTGAGGTGAAAGGACCTAATTTAATGTAGGCTAAGTTATTAATATTTATGTTTTTAGTAATAAGATGAAGGGAGGAGGAAATTCAAATAATGCTAAAGTTTTAAATAGATATTCTCAGTTGATGGAATTGAAGGATTTTCTATGTCTAATCTGATTACACGTGTTTCTCTACCTTCTTTATTCACATAATCTATAAGAGTAAGTATCCTTTTAATATTATCATGTGTGTGCCTGTTATATAAAAATCCAGTTTGATCATTGTTAATTGTCTTTGAAAATGGGATTTTCATTCTGTTAGCTAGGATTGACATGAATATTCCGTAATCATTATTCAGTAATGATATAGGTCTGTATGAGGTGCAATATATGTTTTATTATCTTTTAGAATTGGTGTTATGAGGGAATATTTCCATGAGGGTGGTATCTGTGCTTCTGACTGGACTTCTAGCAAAGTTTTATGAATAAGGGAGATTACTGCTGCAGGAAAGAGTTTGTACATTTCCGTAATTATACCATCTATCCCTGAAGAAGTGGAATTGTCAGAGAGATGAAGAAAGTAGACAAGAGTATAAGGAAATGAGGTGCATGGCAAAGAGAGAGGTGGTGAAGGCTAAGGATAAGGCGTATGAAGAGTTATATAAAAATTTGCACACTAAGGAGGGAGAAAAAAACCTGTACCGATTGGCTAGACAGAGGGACCGAGCTAGTAAAGATGTGCAGCAGGTAAGGGTGATAAAGGATAATGAGGGAAACATACTCACAAGCAAGGAGACTGTGTTGAGCATATGGAAAGAATACTCTGAGGGGTTGATGAATGAAAAGAATGAGAGGGAGAGAAGGTTGGATGATGTAATGATAGTGAATCATGATGTGCAGTGGATTAGCAGGGAGGATGTAAGGATAGCTATGAGGAGGATGAAGAATGGAAAGGCTGTTGGTCCAGATGACATACCTGTGGAAGCATGGAGGTGTTTAGGTGAAATGGCAGTGGAGGTTTTAACTAGATTGTTTAATGAAATCTTGGAAAGTGAGAGGATGCCTGAGGAATGGAGAAAAAGTGTTTTGGCACTGATTTTTAAGAATAAGGGTGATGTGCAGAGCTGTAGTAACTACAGAGGAATTAAATTGATCAGTCACAGCATGAAGTTATGGGAAAGAGTAGTGGAAGCTAGGTTAAGAAGGGAGGTGATGATTAGTGATCATCAGTATGGTTTCATGCCAGGAAAGTGCACTACAGATGCAATGTTTGCTCTGAGAGTGTTGATGGAGAAGTGCAGAGAAGGTCAGAAGGAGTTGCATTGTGTCTTTGTGGATTTAGAGAAAGCATTTGACAGGGTGCCTAGAGAGGAGTTGTGATATTGTATGAGGAAGTCGGGAGTGTCAGAGAAGTATGTAAGAGTGGTACAGAATATGTACGAGGGTAGTGTGACAGCGGTGAGGTCTGCGGTGGGAGTGACAGATACATTTAAGGTGGAGGTGGGATTACTTCAAGGATCAGCTCTGAGCCCTTTCTTATTTGCAATGGTGATGGACAGGTTGACAGACAAGATCAGACAGGAGTCCCCGTGGACTATGATGTTTGCAGATGGCATTGTGATCTGTAGTGAGAGTAGGGAACAGGTGGAGGAGACCCTGGAGAGGTGGAGATATGCTCTAGAGAGAAGAGGAATGAAGGTCAGCAGGACTAAGACAGAATATATGTGTGTGAATGAGAGGGAGGATAGAGGAATCGTGAGGATGAAGGGAGTAGAGGTGGCAAAGGTGAATGAGTTTAAACACTTGGGATCAACAGTTCACAGTAATGGTGAGCGTGGAAGAGAGGTGAAGAAGAGAGTACAGGCAGGATGGAGTGGGTGTAGAAGAGTGTCAGGAGTGGTTTGTGACAGACGAGTATCAGTAAGAGTGAAAGGGAAGGTCTACAAGAGGGTAGTGAGACCAGCTATGCTATACGGGTTGGAGACAGTGGCATTGACAAAAAGGCAGGAGTCAGAGCTTGACGTGGCAGAGTTGAAGATGTTAAGATTTGCACTGGGTGTGACGAGGATGGACAGGATTAGGAATAAGTATATTAGAGGGTCAGCCCAGGTAGGTTTGGAGACAAAGCCAGAGAGGCAAAATTACATTGGTTTGGACATGTGCTGAGGAGGGATGCAGAGTATATTGGGAAAAAGATGCTAAGGATGAAGCTGCCAGGTAACAGGAAAAGAGGAAGGCCTAAGATAAGGTTTGTGGATGTGGATGTGGTGAGAGAGGACATGTAGGTAGTTGGTGTGACAGAGCAAGATGCAGAGGACAAGAAGAAATGGAAACAGTTGATCTGCTGTGGTGATCCCTAACAAAAGAAGAAGAATACCATCTATCCCTGGAGCTTTGTTAGATTTACTTTCTTTTATCTTGTCAACAATTTCTTTGTAGGATATAGGTTTTTGTAGGTCTAGTTTTAAGTTTTCGGGAATTTTTTTTATATTGATAAGGTTTATATCTAAGTTTATTTGGTTGATATCTAAATCTTCTTTTTTGAAGTGTTCCACATAATGGAACCAAAATACTTCAAGGATGTCTCCTATATCTGATACTTTTTCCCTTTCTTTTCATGGTATATAGTACTAATGTTATTTGCTTTAGATTGTATTTTAATTCTTGTAGATAAGTTATGTAGATATCTGGGGGAGGTGGTTAATGAGTTTATTTTTTTTCCAAGGCTAGACAAGTTTTATGTGTTAGAATTTCATTCATTATATTTTTTATTTAATTCCTCTATTTCTTTTTGACTTCTGGACAATTCTGAGTTTTTTAGATTTTGCTATCAAGAGTCTGGTTTGCAAGTCTAATGATTCAGATTCCCACTCTCTAACTTTGTTTTTGTATCAGCTAAGGGTCTTACCAAATAAATATGCTTTTAATGAGTCCCAAACCATGACTCTACTGATTTCTGTTGTATTATTAATTTCAAGAAATAATTGTAGTTCTGACAACATCCAGGGTCTGAATTCTTTAATTTTCATGATATATGATGGAATTCTAGTTGAGAGGATTAAAGGTTTAAACTCTATTTGGAGCTTCATTATCAGAGAGTCATAATCTGAGAAGGGGCACGGAACTATTGAGAAGTTGAGGATTTTTGTTTGTAAATCTTGAACTACAAATAATTTGTCTATTCTGGTTTGTGTTCCAAATCTATGGTATTTATGGGAAAATAATAAGGATTTATCATCTTTTACTTTAAAAGTGTCTATTAAATGAAATGAATCAATCCATCTTTTTTAAGGATGTTGAAAGAATTGCTATGCAAAAAGACTTCTTAGTGGTTTCAGATGCTTCTAATGTACAATTAAAGTCTCCTCCCAGTATAAGATTTCCTTTATAATTGTTGGAAATAAAATCTAAGTTTTTTTATGTTTATGTTATTTTATGTATGTAAATTTGGGAGTGTAATTTAATGTTCTTTCTTCTTTAAATACAAGTAGGGTAAAATTCTGGTCAGGCTTTAAAAAAGTACTTCTATAAAACATTAATTCTGAAGTATCAAATACAAGTAAATATGAATTTCCCATGAAACATGGAATGAAAGTCATTCTTATCCAACAGATAAAGATAGATCTATTGGATTATCACTCATACCTTTAAACAACAATATCAACTGAGCTCCATATGATTATTATATGGAGAATTTTCTTAAAAGATATATGAAATTCTATATTATTCTATTATTATTCTGTAGTACTTTGTATATCAGGATGGAATGTTAGTAGTGTAAACCATTATTATGTTGACTTAGAAAATATCCTTTAAGAGATCCCAAACATGTCAGATATGTCATTTCGGATAAATTAAATGCAACAGTGGAGCATACACTAAATAAGCCAACAACAAATAGATTATTACTAAAATAATTTGACTAAAAGGACTCTGTAGGAGACAATGAGTGATTACCAATGAAATATGAATTTGCTGTAGGTGTACTGTCTTCCTTTACATTCCCACTCTTCAGCTCAACAACTTCAGCTTACACTTATGAAAAGACATGGCTTATCAGTGGTATCCTGACTCTGAGTAAAGGCACCCTACATTCTAGTGTGTAGTGCTTTTACATATTTATAGATTTACAAAGCAGAGTCTAAGAATGACCTATGATCACCCTGACAATTCCCACCCTGCATAGGGCACCTCCTGCTTCCAGAATGGGTAATCACACCAGGTCTAGAATGAATGTGTAGGTACCAAGCTAAACGTCAAAAAGTGTATAGTCATCCCCTTTGGCAAAAACAAAGTGCCCACAAATTACCACATAGGTGGTAATCCATTAAGTAAGTAGAAGAAGTCAGGGACCTGGGGGGGGAAGTTGATTTGAATCTTCTCATTCATTTGACAAACCACGTGCCAAAGTGGTTAAAAAAACATATATATAGCCCTAATAATCATGAAGGATTCCATCTAGATTGGGGGGAGGTCATCTGCCTCTTTTTACATCCTCATCAGGCAGCCCCACCCCTTTACAATGCCTTTTGGGATGGATGTACCTTACACCTGCAGCAACTGGAAAAAGAAAGTACCTCACCCTCAAAGGAGGCTCAAAGGGATGCAGCAGATACCATGCCAGTTAAAAGAAACTCCAGCTCTACTCAGTGGCATATGCTCCTGCTCAGAGGTGACCTGTGCCTGCAGTATAGGCCATGTCCCGACCGATTAAGGGAGGACATGCTGCACAAAAAAAAATCAAATCCGAGCTACTACATTTCGAGAGACTGAAACCTCAGCACTGAAAATATAGGACATGCTGGAGGGACAGATTCATAACCCCTCCCTTCACTCTATGGAATAAAACCAGTCCAGGTTAGGCAGGAGTCCCTCGTCCACTTCTCTTCAAGAGGAATCTTGATGTGGATGGAGATCATAGGTTTGGTTTTTATCCATCACTGTGTCTGTGTGACAGAGATGGCAGATACTGTCAACGAAAAAGGGCAGAAAAAAATTAATTTATAAAATTAAAAGCAAAATGAAACCAACTCTGGCTAGGCTAGGCTAGGCCAAACAGCCTAGCTAGAGCCTTGAACTATAACCCATATGGTAATCAAGACTTACCTTAGGTAAGTATTAATCAAATAGTGTTTAAAGCATCTCAGAAAGTTCTCGGGGCAGTTAGAATACTCTTAAGCTTCTCCTCCATTGTCCAAAAACAGAGATTTCCCTTCACTTTCTTTCCCTTGTTTTAAATCAGTACTAATAAAAGAAATTCAGCAAACATAGGTAAACAGAAATAACATTCAGTAGTCCATCTTGTACATGCCTCGCAAACCATTAAACAAGCCAGTGACTAATATCATTTTAGTAAACATTATAAAGGCAAATTAGAAATAATTTCCTAGCTCTTTAAATTTTCTGATAAAGCAAAAGGTTAACAATAAGCTATTTTAACTAAAAGTGTAAAGCATTTCAGTTTTTCCTTGCATGTATACATTTCTACTTATATTGTAGTGTCAATAGCTGTCTTTGAAATCTGTACAATACTTCACGTTTTCAAATCATTGCTTTTTCAATTCAGGTTTTGTTTTGTCAAAACTGCAACAATATTTCAAGGGCACAATTAATATTTAGACTGATGTTTCAAATAAATAACTTGTCAGTTGCCAATTGAGTTAGTTTAGAATGTATGGTTAGTGCAAATATAGCAAATTACAAAAATAATATGTATTTTTTCGTGTGCTCTAGAGACTGTCATATGCAAGTGACATATATAATGTATAGAGCAGATAGCTTATGGATTCAGGTTGTTAAAGTAAATTATGCTTATTAATCAGGCAGTTTCATTTAAGTTCAGAAGTAATTTGAGGACATTTCAGTTGAGTTTCCAGGACTGTGTAGTCCAATGTGACTGAGTCCACTTTTCCTCATAAACATGTGTCACAATTCATTAAACAAAGCAGAGTCTAATATCTGTCTAATAATCATTTTAAAGACAAATAACAGTAATTTCCTAGCTCTTCAAACTTTCTGATATCGCAAAATGTTGACGGTAAGCTATTTTAACTGGAAGATTAAAACATTTCAATACTTCCTTGTTTGTTTTCATTTTAATAACTAAACAACATTACTTTTTCTTATTATTTGTTATCTGTGAGGCTAAATGCACTTTGCAGGTTCACAGTGTCCTTAAAAACTGCAGCAATTGTTCACTGTTGTTTTGGCAACGCAAATAGAATGTGAATGTGAAGAAAGCTTCACTTCTCTTAACCAACAGTACATTTTCCCTCCTTTATATATATATATATATATATATATATATATATATATATATATATATATATATATATATATTTGTTAATACTAAAAGGAAATAATTCAAAGGACATATGTACATGAATGGAATATTTCAGAGTTAATCACAAACATGTCCCCAATCCAAATAAGCATAATAGTGACTATCATTATTAATCTAATAAATATTGTAAAAACAATTAAGTTCACTATTCCAATTAGTCTACCTTAAAACTAGATTATTTTATACTATTATTTATCTATGTATAGATAGTGAGTTATTAAATGACTATATTAGTATAATAAATAGGAGAGAATTTAGAAAGGGAGACAAGATGCAGTTAAAATAAATAATGAGAAAAGAGAGAAGAGAGTGAAAGAAAATAGAAAATTAAAAGAAAATACACATATACTATGTATGTTGATTTACAATGTAAATATTTTATGTGCTATATAACCCTCCTTCTGTGAAAGAAAAGTACCCTGTTTTACATACCTGAGGTAATGTGAAAACTCTCATGTGTCATCTATTTTCAAAAAATATAGATAAAGATTCCAGTAGTTAGTTACCTTTGTTTTAAAATTCCAAGCAGTAAAATTGGTCCTTTAAAGTAATGTTAAAACAATTCATATCATAGTAGATGCTTTGAGAGATTTGGTTGTAACAGTATCAGTCTTTTGTTTCTTCTTGACGTCTGTCCAGACATTTGTTTCTTTTGTTCTCTTGAGAGAAGGTGACATCCAATCCATATCTTCTGGTAAAGTAATCACATTATTAGTTTTAATAAATGAAGAGGCTTCCTCTAAGTCAATAAAAGTCCTCATCTCGTTGGCATACAGTATTCTTATCTTAGTTGGATATGCAAGCTGTGCCTTGATGTTATTTTGTTTCAGAAACTTTATCATTGGCCACACGTTTTTCCTTTGTTCCATTATTCTAGATGAATAGTCGTTATCAAATCTTATCAGGCTCTGTTTATATTTTAGAGGTGCCTTCCTCTAAGTAGATTTTAAAATCAGTTCCTTGTCCAAGTATGAAAGAAATTTGATAATTATTGACCTAGAAAGAGAGTTTGAGTTAGTGGCAGGTTTCCCATGAACTCTGTGCGCCCTTTCAATGCCAAAGGAAAGTCCTTCTTTTACATTTAAAAAGTCAGGGATCCAGCTTGATAAAAAGAAAATAATATCCTCACCTTCTATGTTTTCAGGTAATCTGAAAATCCTGATGTTATTTCTCCTCTCCCTATTTTCCAAGTCATCTACTTTATTAACCAACCAAGTGTTTTGTTTAAGAAGCAGTTCTTTCTGTATTTCCTCTTCCTTAAGTCTGCTTTCTAAGTCATTTAGAGAATCCTGTATTCCTGTTATCCTTGTCTGTTGTTGTTGTAGCATTTCCTTGAGGGTGTAAGCCTGTTTTTGACTGCTTGTTTTAAGATTTTCTAAGTTCTCTTTAAAATCATCCATCTTCAAAGACAACTCCTGCAGGGTAGATGTCATCTGTTGTAGTTTCTTCTTTAAGGCAGCATCCTGGTGAGAATTCCTTGAGTTGCTCATTTTTACAAGTGAATATATCGCCAAGTTGACAGGAAATTATTTGTAAAACTTCACGAAAGTTTATAATTATGTAAATTAGTCCTTTATCTGTAAGATTTTATACTTTGAAAAAAAAAAAATATTTTTTTCCTATCTTATTTAACTAGTCATATGGAGCTCTAAAATACTGCTGCTTTCAGTTAGCCATTCAGGATCCGCCCCCAAATATATATTATGCTATGGTTACAGCTTAAATCCCAGAACACAGCCTTGTTCAAAGACATCTCAACTACTTTTAGTAGATGATTTAAAACTGTATAGTTCATCAGATGAGGATCTAGGAGCAGAACTACAAATGGTTAAATTTTTTTCAGATGATATAAGAATGATATTTGGTCTTGACAAATGTGCAAAAAGCAACATTTATAAAAGGAAAGCTACAAGACCAAGAAAATATCAGACTATGTGATATAAAGGAACTTGAGCAAGAAGGAGCGCATAAATATTAGGAATAGATGAAGGGTCAGTGATAAAACAACAAATGAGAATAAAGCCTAGTAAGCATACTTCAGAAGACTAAAGGTAATACTGAAAACTGCCTTAACATATAAGAATAAAGTCCAAGCTATAAACAAATTTGCTCTTCATGTTCTAACTTACAGCTTTGGTGTAACTGACTAGTCCCAAAAAACACTGAATCAGTTAGACAAGAAAAGAAATAGAAAATGCTTCATATTTTTCAAATGATATATAAAATCAGGTGCATACCAAGACAGATTATATATCCCTTGCTTAGCAGGAAATATAGGGCTCCTCAAAACTGGCTACATCTATATGTCTGCAATTGTAGGAGTGCAGAAGTATTTGTTGATTTCATCAGACCACAACATAGTGAAAGTTCTAAAGCATGAACAGAAGTTTTAAGATGACATTCTTACTTAGTTTAGTAGAAGCATTTCGTTGAAGAGAGGTGGTGGAAATCAAACCAGAAGTAGACATGAATCAGACAGCAAATGAAATTGCCAAAAAAAGAAAATTATAAAGAAATGGATATGAAGAAAAGGAAAAACATTGCAAAGTGCACAGATATAGTCAAAAATATATAGAACTTCTAGTACAACCTCGTGTTGACCAATATTTGATGTTGGAATTCTTACGGAGAAAGGAAGTGAAACCAAAAGATGAAAGGGTGATAATGGTGACAGATAGTAAGCTATGTACATGTTTGTTTACAAAGTCCATTGAAAACATGGGAGAAACAGAAACAAGCAGTGTCTGTAAAATAGAAATGGAAACAGTTGCATATTTTGTTACTCCATATACTCAAGGCACAGTAATGTGTCAAGAGTGTTGCACTGAGGATTGTGCAAACACTACAACACAGATGTAACCACAAAGTATCATCAACAGTGATGAAGTATTTATCACCATGGATTAGCCAATACCAACAGTTCAAAAAAACAAATGCAAGAAAAACAAATATAGTAGTCCAAGAAAAAAGACAAAAGTAGCATTAATGACTGAAAGTGCTTCACCCAGCAATTATAGTGTCTTGGATACAGAGAAACACAAAGCCATAAAATACCAGGATTTGCAAGAAGGAACAAGAGCAACGTGGAAGAAAAATACCTGGACAGTTCCAAAAGCAGTAGGAGCAACAGGACTAATAAAAAGGGATTTACAATTCTACTTTAATATGCTACCAATATATGTAACCCTGTATGAACTGCAGAAGGCGGCAATTCTAGGCACATTGTAGGTGCTGAGAAGAGCACTCTTGGCTAACATCAAAGACTGTAGTAATACTAATTTTATTAACTCTAACTGTACCCTGACTGAAGAATGGAGTCCTTTCCCTTCACAGTATTAGAAATCCAAAACATTTGGAGAATTTATTTATTTATTTATGGCCATTTGCCTTGGGAGAAAAGCCCCAGTTTATGAACAATGCATACATAACAATTACATAAAGGATAAAAACATATACAACTTGCATAAAATGTTCATACAAGAAAAAAATTACCAGGTAATTATACATAAGAGATAAAGATGATAAGACATTTAACATCAGTTATATGTGATCAAAGTACAGACAATAATGTCATAGCAGAATGGTTAAAAATGTTTTACAGATTATGCACCAAAGTACACATATAATTCAAGGCATTGCATAGGATATCAATATGTACATATGTAAAACATAGGGAGCAAGGCAAGTGGACACATTTTGTAATAAATGAAATTAAAGAGAAATTAAGACAATTCTCTATTAGAAAAATAGGGAAATTAAAAAAATATAGGACAGCCTCAGAAACATTCAATGGCTGGGGCATCTAAGCAGTGGCAAGCTCAAAAGGCTTCATTGTAAGAATGAGACAGGCAATGAGTCAGTCTTGAGGGAACTGTGCAGGTAGATGAAAAGCTTGACATCCATGTAATTCATGTCACCTTAGAACATGCAAAGTCTCCTTTTTCTGACCTGTCCATGATCCACTTTGACAGTAGCATCACTAAGAGTAGGACTGTGATGACCTTAAAGCGGCAGTACATGACCGACCATCATTTCACTAACCTTGTATTAACAGCATAGTCTCAGCAGAACACACAGTGTAAGACTGGTACATATGTTGGTTGCTGTATGCAGTGGTTGTGTTGGGAGTTGGTCTGCAGATCTCTATTGTACTACAAGCCTTCCAAGTAGGGATACTGAGAGTTAAGGATGCATTATTGATGATACTATATTCTCTGGCTCCAATATAGACATATATACATCACTAGTAGGCTACTTTGTACTTATCCTCCAGACACAGGCGCCCATTGGTATAAGGACAGCTGTCAACTAATAATCCATGTATGTTACCAGGTCACATATATGACTTTCTGAGGTTTGCCCTGTGCACTGGCCCTACACAGTGAACACTATGTCTCAGAAACCCAGCAAGTAGATTTTCTACTTACAGCTGCTGCTGCTGAACAAACCAGTATACTTAGACACACACACACATCTGTACATGCATTACTGCACTATATAATTATTACCTAAACTGTTGTGAGTGGACGGATATGGCCACATGCTTTTCTGAAGCTCTGCATCCTGGGCTTCTGCCTGTGTCTCTACACACTTAAGTACTTTGAGCTCATCTCAGATTTCAAACACAGGGTTATCCTGCTGTGGCATCCTACTAGAAACCCAACCCCACTGAAGCACAGCTGCCTCTCAGGCACTCTGTGTTCCTTCTTTGATGACTCTCCTGCACTCAGAGTGCTGTTCAGTCCCAGATCATCAACACTTCAGGTGAAGGTCATGTCCCAATACCATTGGGATACCCACTAAAGTTCTGTATTAATAGTGTCTCCCAAATGCCTGGGATTGGAATTAGAACCACAGTATTCTAATTTTCTTGAGTGAGATCTGAGGGTGGAAACTGCTAAGCCATAGACATGTGTCGCTTATATTACACGTGACAGCTAGTTTCTGTTTTTTATATTCCCATGTTTAAAATATTATTAAGTATTTGTTTGAACACAAACCGGCTATTGCAATTAAAATAGCAATATGTCTGCAATAATTAAAATGTTAATCAGAATTTTCCAGGAGCAAAAATTACAAAATGTGGAGTTATTGGTCATTTTACTGGCAAACTGACTGTATTTCTACTTACAGGAGTAGCAACACAGGTTTAGGATGATGTGAAGGTGCCACACCAGAGTGAGCAATGACTGATTATCCAATAGTCATATTTCTTTCCTAGATTAGGCTTGGGGAAGCTGCTAATAAATAATGTGCATACGACAGAGACTGAAGCCAAGAATTTTCACCTGGTGGACAGATGCTGGTGTTCTCAAACTGCCCACTTCTTATTAGTTGACGTAACGTGAGCATTGCCTTTTGAATGCATATTCCTTCCTCTTTCTGATTCCAATGGAGCTCAGATTCACTGTGAAAACTTATATACATTTATATTCTACTGCCAAAAAAGAAGTAACTGGTGGTTCTGGTTGTGAGAGGTGGGGGAAAATGAAGCAGGTATCTTGGCTGAAGTCCTGCACTGTGGCAGGGCAACCTTTCTATTCATTTTATCAGGCACTTTATATGTTAACATATTAATCAAGATAAAGCATAATAAATTCAGTGTAAAACCTGAGGATGATCTGAATGTATTTGAACCAGCTAACGATTAATATTGTTAATCTATTGCATTTTATTCTGTATTTAATTCTATATCCACGTCATATGTTCTATGTCTAGGCCGTATTCATCTTCTCATAATAACAACATGGCCTGACATTTGTATAATACAATACCCAACATTTCTGTTCTGGCATAGTGTCCTTAAATACAACTGGCTGTTGCCCAGAATTACATATCACTCCACAATACCAAACACCTGTATAGGGCAACAGAGTGAACAGCATTTGAGATGCATTTCTGGGGCATTTTATTTTACTACTACAATGATTTGCATAAATTAGTGTTCAAATGCAGAAACTAGTGCATCATGCAACATGTAAAACTCAAAGTTAGAGAAATGGTCTTACTCATACTGAAACCTTGCATAATGGAAAAAAAAACTCTAATCTCATCAAGGCTAGACGATGATGACACAAGGAATGATTGTCAGCATGAGAATACTGAACCCTTTTCATCACGGTATTAGTGGAAAACAATACAAATATGCAGTCAATGTATCACTTTACAAAGAAGGAGAAGAACAGTGAGTGACGTCTCTGACATCAAAGGATGTACTGCAAAAGAGATGATAGCGTGATGGGTCAAAGCCAGGGACATAAAACAGGGCAGTGTCCATAGTTCTTTTTACAAACAGGGCCAGTGATGAACAGTGATCTCACCACTGTTTAAGCATACGACCAAAAAAGACATCTTATTCAGAAATAGATAGAAATATTAGAGCACAATCACCTAGCTTTCAGTGTAATATTAACTGAATCAGATCTGCTTTAAGGCTGTAATTCAACAGAGATGATAAGTAACTAAGGCTCAGAATGTCATCTAACCTAATAATTCAACAAATTTTATAGAAGCATTCAAAGTTTCTAATACCATTTGGAGAACTGAATAGGAATGAAGAACCAGTCCATTTCTATGTTGTACATTTTGTTTTTAATCCCGCCCTGACATATTTTGCAGCACCACTGAGGACAGATGTAAGAAATCAAGATCTATAATTCCAAAAGGAAGTCTTTGATATTAGTGTTAAGCTTATGACATTACAAGTTTCTGCAAGAAAACTGACTGCAGTGTCCTGAACAACAATGATATTAGAAGCAATCTATAAGCAAAACAGCAAGATATGAAAGATAACATGTTTATAAAAAGTTATGAAAATGTGTTGTTAATGTTTTGCTTTGTAGTGCTTCAAGCAATGTATATACATTAACATAGTATACTAAAGGTTTCAGCTTCACATACTCTTGTATGGCCCAGTCTGTAATACTGGATCAATCTGTAAAAAAAATAAAATAAATCCCTGAGAAGAGTGCAGTGACCTGATTATGAATGAGAATATATGAAGTAAAACTAATAGTGTGTTAAAGTATTTTTCAGACCTGTCATAGTGTTCAATGGTTTACACAAGTTCTTCAATGAAAGTTTGTTCACAGAAAAAAAAGATGTCGAATTCTTTCCTCACTGAAGTTGCTTTCATTACTTTTGCAACAGGCAATCAGTTTAATAATAAGGATACAAGCCTAACGAAAGGCTGGATATAACTGAAGTTGCACACCTGTTCTGTGTCTGTATCTGCAACTGATCACTGATAGGCAGAACCACCGATGCATGAGTTTTAGTATGTCATATCAGTAAAAAAGGATGCCAGCAGCAGAATGCCCCTACTTTCTCAAAGAAGCCCCTTTGTAACTCCTTCTCTGTTTTCATTACCCCTTTCTATATATTCCAGGCAACTTGCAGCCATTTTTTTGCTTACACTTAGCAGTTCCATCACGCAGTGCATTTCAAGCATTCCTTGTAGCCTTACCCACTGCAGCAAGTATGCCATCAGCTAGCCATGCTACATGTCTCTTGTGCCACTCCAACTAATGTTCTGTCTTCTCTGCTCATGCCTTAATGATGCATCTATTTTCAGCAAAGATCATTCAACCCCAATGAAACAAGATGATGCCGCTGACAATTCTGGAATTCTGGATGCAAGTATTCAGCAATCTGAGGATCCAGTTTGTTTAGAAGGAAACAGAAAAGAATGAAAGGAAGAAGTTCACAGCAAATAAAAAGTAAGAAAAAGAAATTGATTAATGACGGTAAAGGAAAGAGAATACGTAGTAAAAAGGACACTGCTTTGTTAATGTAACACACAGGTTACAGAGAATGATTATATTTTTCTATTAGAAAACCTTCAGTCTACAGAAAAAGGCATCACCTTTCCAATGGAAAAGGTAGAAAAAAGAGGCAAGGGGCAGGTGAAAAGGAAGAAATCAAAACTGAACGTGGAAGGATTGAAGAACATTACTGTAAGAAAAAAGAGGAGAAAGACAGATGTTGACTACATGACTCAAGCTGTGGATTTACAGTGCCAGCTGGATGAGAATTTAATACACAATGAAAACAGTGGGAGTAATAAGACTAATAATGATGAAGATCTATGATTCGTAACAACTGATAGAGCAGTTATTACTGTATTAGAAGCTGAAGATTCTTCAGACCTGGCCAGCAAAGATATTCTTGTAATTGGAGGTTCAATTATTAGAGGAACTGATACTTATATTTGCAGAGACGATAATGAACATTGGACAGTGTTATGCTTGCCAGGAGCAAAAATAGAAGATCAGAGACAAGCCTTGGAACACCGTAATGTAAGGAAGTATGGATCTGTTTTTATTCATGTTGGTACAAATGATGTCACCCACAAGGACTCTCTGACTGTTAGTAGGGAACTGACAGCTCTCTTAGATAGTATAGCTTGTACTGGTGTTAGGATGTATTTTTCACAAATCACCTATAGAAAGGACAGCCAGGTCATTGTGAATGAAAAGATTCTTTGGGTAAATACCTATATGGAAAAAAATGTCCTGTTTTAAAAAAATGGAAATGTGTAGAGCATCCAAGCTTTTGTTTGGGTACACGTGTTCAGACAGGATGGTGTGCATTTGTCTAGATCAGGGAAGAGAATTTTTGCAGCAGATATTTTGCAATATTTGACAAACACTAGGCAGGATTTTTGCCATGTCAAAAATTTAACAGCCCACAGATAGCAACATTTGATGCATCTCTGATGATTGTTAATGCTAGGAGCATTAATAATAACGTTTTTTATTGGAAAATTTGCTACGCTCCCACATGATTTATATTGTTATTGTTTGTGAAACATGGATAAATAATTATTGGAAACCAGTTCTGTCAGGGTAAAATGTTTTTATTGTAACAGACATTCTAACACAAAATCAGGTGGAGGTGTTATGATAGGGATTAAATATAGCTATGAGACTTGTGATTATTACATGTTCAATGATAACACCAATACTATAGACTGTGTAACTGTGACAATGAAGACAACCCTGGAACATATTTGACAATTGTTGGAGTGTATAGACCATCAAAGTCAAGTGCAGATGACCTAGAGGAATTCATACATTTCTTGCATGAAACACAGGAGGGAAGAATAATATTAGCAGGGGACTTAAATTTACCAGAAACAGACTAATAATATTGATTCTACAATGTTAGTAAAAAATTATTCACAGCATATATTCGGGAAGAACAATTGCTTTAGATTGTAAAAAAACTACCAGGGGATGGAACATACTAGACATTGTTTGTGTTGCCAAAGAAATTACTGTAACTTCAAGTCAAGTTTTACCACCATTTATGTGTAGTGATCATGGGGTTATAAAGGTTAATTTGTTGCTAGATAATTCTGCCAAACTGAAATCTAAGCCAGTGCACAGAAGGTTAATTACCAGTTATATGGAAGCAAAACAGTCACTACGTAAAACTAATTGGAGTGAGGTGTTCAGTGGAAAAACTGCAGATGGAATGTGGAAAGTTTTGAAAGAGAAATTGTTTGAGTGCAAAAAAATCAAAAAAAAATGTTTAACATCAGGATCTAGGCATACAACATCAGGTAGATATATTTCTTTAAGAACAAGATATCTGATTAAGTTGAGAGACAAAAAAATACAAGAAATGGAAGATAGATTGAACTACAACCTTGAAAACTGAAATAAACATGCTGGACAAATAGATTAAGCATAGTGTGACACAAGATCAAGAAACAAATTGAAGAACATTTATATAACGATATTGAGCATAATAGGAAACCTTTTTATAGATACATAAGATGTGGAAGGAGTAAAGTCACAAACTGATAAACTGTGTGCAGATTCTAAAATTTATTTTCAGACACAACAGATTATAGATATATTTACAAAATATTATGCAAAACAGTTTGGCTCCACAAAAGGGGTGGTAAGTTGTCCTAGTGACA